>NW_028088424.1:236049-263201 GCF_014824575.4 Sturnira hondurensis | reverse complement strand
AAAAGCTTCTGCGCAGCTAAAGAAAACAGCATTAAAATAAAAAGACAACCAACTGTATGGGAAAACATATTTGCCAATGATACCTCAGACAAAGGTTTAATCTCCAAAATATACAAAGAACTCACACGACTTCACTCTAAGAAGACAACTAACCCAATTAAAAAATGGGGAAAGGACTTGAACAGACACTTCTGCAAGGAGGACATACAGAGCATCCAGAGACACATGGAAAGATACTCAATATCACTTGCTATCAGAGAGATGCAAATTAAAACCACAATGAGATACCACTTTACACCAGTGAGAATGGCTATCATAAACAAAGCAATAAACAACAAATGTTGGAGAGGGTGTGGGGGAAAGGGGATTCTGGTCCACTGTTGGTGAGATTGCAGACTGGTACAACCATTATGGAAAACAGTATGGAATTTTCTCAGAAAACTGAAATTGGACTTGCCTTTTGATCCAGCAATTCCACTGCTGGGATTGTATCCTAAGAACCCTAAAACACCAATCCCAAAGAACCTATGCACCCCAATGTTCATAGCAGCACAATTTACAATAGCGAAGAGTTGGAAGCAACCTAGGTGCCCGTCAGTAAATGAATGGATCAAAAAACTATGGTACATTTACACAATGGAATTTTATGCTGCAGAAAGGAAGAAGGAACTACTACCCTTTGCAACATCATGGATGGAACTGGAAAGCATGCTGAGCGAAATAACGCAGGCTGTGAAAGACACATACCATATGATCTCACCTTTAACAGGAAGCTAAACAAGAAAACAAACAAACAAGCAAAATATGACCAAAGACACTCAAATACGAAACAGGCTGACAGGGTCCAGAGCGGAGAGGGGAGAGGGGAGAGAATCATAGGGGAAAAGGGAATGGACTCACATGAACAAGTATAAAGGACACATGGACATTACCTAAGGGTGGGGGCGGAAATGGGAGGGAGGTGGGGAGCATGGGGCGGGGGGGCGGGCAGGATTGGGAATATAAGACAGAAAGCTGTACTTGAATAAGAATTAAATAAAAAAAATTATTAAAAAAAACAAAAAAAACTATGGTACATATACACAATGGAATTTTATGCTGCAGAAAGAAAGAAGGAGCTCCTACATTTTGCAACATCATGGATGGAACTGGGAAGCACTATGCTGAGTGAAATAAGCCAGGTGTTGAAGGACAAATACCATATGATCTCACCTTTAACAGGAAGCTAAACAACAAAACAAACAAGCAAGCAAAATATAACCAAAGACACTGAAATAGAGAACAGGCTGACAGTGACCAGAGGGGAGAGAGGAGGGAATTTCAGGGGAAATAGTGGAGGGATTTAGAGGAACACATATAAAGGATACATGGACAACAACTGAGAAGGGTGGAAATGGGAGGGAGGGGGGATCATGGGGGTGGGATGGGATGGGAGTAACAGACAGAAAACTATACTTGAAAAATAATTAAATAAAAAAAATTGGAAAAAAATCTTTACACATAGTATTATCTATGGAACCTAACATCACTCAGCCAGGAACCACTTCACAAGTACTGGTGGTGTTGCTGTGGGGAGAAAGTTGAGGAGAGTCTGTTTCAGCCAGTGAGTTCTCCTGACCTCAGAAACCCCCAAAGCTAGCAGACAAGTTTAGGGCACACTCTGGGGTTGGTGCCAACATACTGCTTGGCTCTCAAGTGACATTCCTTGAAATCCTGCCTCTGTTCATGAAAGGGCCTGCATCTTCACTGATAGCTAGGAGGTAAGAGATTGGAGATATTCAGATCTACAGGGCAACAGAGATGCCACAAAGCCCAACACTGCAGGTAAATTTCATGCTCTGAATTTGATCTCTTCTCAGTATAAATCCACATACCACCACTTAATAGCTGTTAGACTTTGGACAAGTTACCTAAATTCTCTGAATCTCAACTACTACATGTTGAATTTTCCTACATCCCAGCTTGTCCAGGGACAGTTCAGTATGCCTCCTGTTGCCATGATGTAATCACTGGTACGATGTAATCAAAAGTGTCCCAGTCTAGATGATAAATTAACTGTATAGCCGCTCTATTCATCTGCCTTTGCTTCTAAGGTTGCTAAGTAGGTGAAATGCATTAATGTTGCCTTAGGACAGTTTATACGGCAAGTATGAGAAAATGTAACTAACTAATGTAAAAAGAAGAAACTTGTGAGGCACATGACTAAAAATTATTATTTTCAATTTCAGGCCTATGGAGTTTATATTTTGTATTATTGTTAGGGGTAGCAGTAGGCATAGCATTCTCAGTATTAGTATTGTTACTCCTCCCCATTTTCTTTAAAGCTAGCCTGAAAATTTGGTTACTTGTGAACATAGTGAGGTAAACAGAACATGGGATTTGGAGCCAGAGGGCTTCCTGGATGGCACTGAACTTCCTTGGATATGAGTTCCCTTGTCATACATACATCACTAGGCTTTTGTGTGGATCCACTGAGATCCTCTATGTGAAAATGCTCTGTGGACACAAGAAGGGTGAGCAATATAAAGGACTGCACAGCAGCTTGTAACAAAAGCTGCCTTGTTTCCAAACATGCTTGAGACTAACCTCTGATGTTAATCTTCTATAGAAAGCAAAGAATAAATACAACTGGGGTTCGGAAATAGTAACAACTGTGGAGAATAATAGGTTGTGCCCAGAAGGTGAACTTGAACAGGGAAGATCAAGATATGTTTTAAGGTTACTAAAACAATATAGTTCATAATTGTGATGATAAAGAATCCCTAATTATTGAGTGACTGAAGTGGTAGTATGGTTAAGGAACACAGAATTCAAATTGAGAAAGCTTGGGTTTGAGGATTAAATGGGATAATAAAATAAAATTTTAGCACAACACCAGAAGTAATTGATTAAAGGAAGCTGTTACTGTGATTACGATGAGTTTACCATGTGCCAGGCCCAAGAGAGGTGACATCTTCCCCCAGATTCTTAGTCCCTGAATGCTAAGTGCCGAGGGAACTGGCCCCTTATCTTGCTGATCTGAACAAGTGAGGATGTCAGCAATGGCTGGCAACTGGTGATTCAGTAGGATCCAGGGTAGGATTATTTCTTGGACACAGTGAATTTCCCTCACAAATTCCTCATAGAGAAAANACAGAATTCAAATTGAGAAAGCTTGGGTTTGAGGATTAAATGGGATAATAAAATAAAATTTTAGCACAACACCAGAAGTAATTGATTAAAGGAAGCTGTTACTGTGATTACGATGAGTTTACCATGTGCCAGGCCCAAGAGAGGTGACATCTTCCCCCAGATTCTTAGTCCCTGAATGCTAAGTGCCGAGGGAACTGGCCCCTTATCTTCCCCAGTCTCGGTTGCTGATCTGAACAAGTGAGGATGTCAGCAATGGCTGGCAACTGGTGATTCAGTAGGATCCAGGGTAGTATTATTTCTTGGACACAGTGAATTTCCCTCACAAAATTCCTCATAGAGAAAAATTTTTTACCAAGATGGACATTTTTCTTGAAAATTTCAGGATATTAGAAGCATGAGGATCCCTAGGTGAGAGGGTTGGAGGCAGGAAGCCTGGCTACTTCCTGCACTGCCAGGGGTGCTAGCCTGGGTTTTTGATGTTTTCCCCTGTTGTTCACGCTGTCATTTCAGGGAAGCTCTGGACTTGTTCAGTAGATGCACTCTGGGAGGCAGTGCTAACCCCTGGTACTAACTGCGTCCTGGCTGCTCAATAATTCAGGTTACATCCATACAATGCCATGAGCATCTGTGGTTAACTGAAGGAGTCCTGCAGCTGCCAACCGCCCTTCCCAAAGTGAGTCAACCTCATTAAGTAGCCCAAGGGAGTTCCTCTGTGGTTCTGTATGTTTGCGGTGGTGGTTAAATGAATCTCTACATGTGGAGAAGTTGCATAGAACACATACACTGATACATGTCTGAGTACATGTAAAAACTAGCAAAATCTGAATAAGGTCTACAGACTGCACCCAACTTTTGGTTTTGATATAGTACTGAAGTTATGTAAAATGCTAACATTGGGGAGGCCAGGTGTAGGGTACTGTTTTATAGCTTCCTGTGAATTTTTAATTATTTCAAAATTAAAATTTTTATTGGGTCAGACTCAAAATGAGGCAATTTCCCTATGCTTTTTATTATTTATATTTGGTTAGGTGATAGGAAAATATACTTAATATATATATAAAAGTAGCTAGAACAATGTCTGAAGAAGTAAAAACAAGGCATATTAAATACTTTTGCTACCTTCAAATTCACTTAACCTGCCTTCCTAGATGTTTCTTTCTAACAACATTATGGTCCTTATATTGAAGTCTGGAGATAGACCCTGGTATCATGATACCAGCCCTACTATGCTTGAGGAACAATACTTTTTACTTTAATTGCATGCAAATCATTTAAGAATCTTATTTTAAGATGTAGGTTCTAATGCAGTTGGTCAGTTGTTCAATAGAGTTTCTGACCCTCAAGCTTTAGTTGACAAGAAATTAGCTTTCTTATAAAGGTGTCTGCCATAAATGTTTCCACAGCCCAGACACAGAGGAAGTGTTTGGGGCCCCTGCAGAAAGATGGTGAATCCCCAGGTGAGTGGTGGGGAGTGGGCTCCATTGCTTGCACATTATCTTATTAATTCTCATTTATGCATGTCATTACTGTGTTCTTTTACCTCAATGCTGTGCTATACTTGTAGGAGACAAAGAGGGATAAAATATGCCCCTTACCCTCAAGAAGCTTCAGAGGAAGGTATGTAATTAGAGGTATATAATTTTCCTAGAGTGTCCTCTGTGCTAGGAGAGGAATGAAGAGATGTACTGGGAGCCCCAAAATGAGGATTTCAATCAGATCAGGGAACAAGGAACACTTTGAGTGACCCTCACCCTGAATCTTGAAGAAATAAGCAGGGTGAGAGGAGAGGGGAGGAAGCAACAGCAGAGACCTTAGGGAGATAAGAATTGCTCCTGGACACTGCCCAGAGGTGGATGTGGTCAGAGCTAGCCTGTATGTTGCTGAATGGCTGGAGATGGTTAATAAGAGTTACTGAGAAAATTGGTTTGAGAAATTTGCTTCAGGGCATCTCAGAGTCTGTGGTATGTTCTCCCAAAAGTCTCCCAGAAGGGTTGTCAATACAGCATTTCCAACCCTTACGTGATCAGAACCTTTTGTTTAAAGGCATCTTGTGGGGCATGAATTCCCTTGACCACACTTGGGAAACAGTGGGCTACTCAGATATTGTGACCATGGTTGGTGTTTACCTGACAACATAAAGATATTTTTCTGAAGGATCAAAGTGATGGATAACCTCTGCTATTTCTGCAGCTTCATGGTTAACTACTGAATCATGCCATATTAGACCAACCTAGTTTCCTCCAAGTAAGGGTACATAAGCAGGACTTCAGGGGGACAGCAGATTAGTGTTATGTTAGCACGGGGGAACCTGCCTGGTCTACTGCACAGCATTAGTGCTCAGTCTTTCTCCTGTGTACCAACTCATAGTCCCAGAGTTTTGCAAATTAGAGACAGACATGGCTTCTTACACCATGAAGGAAAATGTTGAAATGGATAATCTCTTTATACTGATTACCCCAAAGAGAACAATATCCCATTTGATATAGCAAAAACAAAAATAAAATATCTGGGAATAAATCTAACCAAGGAGGGAAAAGACCTGTATGCAGAAAACTACACAACACAGAAGAAAGAAATCAAGGAGGACACAAACAAATGGAGGTGTATACCGTGTTCATGGATTGGAAGCATTAACATCATCAAAATGTCCATACTACCCAAAGCAATTTACAGATTCAATGCAATACTTATTAAAGTACCAATGGCATATTTCACAGACATAGAACAAACACTTCAAAAATTTATATGGAACCATAAAAGACCCCAAATAGCAGCTCCAATGTTAAGAAAGAAGAACAAAGTAGGAGGGATCACAATACCTGATATCAAACTGTATTACAAGGCCACTGTAATCAAAACAGCCTGGTACTGGCATAAAAACAGGCACATAGACCAATGGAACAGAATAGAGAACCCAGAAATAAACCCAAATCTCTACAGTCAATTAATATTCGACAAAGGGGGCAGTATCATAAAATGGGGTAAAGATAGCCTCTTCAACAAATGGTGTTGGGAGAACTGGACAGCTACATGCAAAAAAATGAAACTCGAGCACCAACTTACATCATACACCAAAATAAATTCAAGGTGGATAAAAGACTTAAATATAAGCCATGACACCATTAAAGTCCTAGAGGAGAACATTGGCAGGAAAATCTCAGATATTTCACGCAGCAACATTTTTACTGATATGTCCCCTAGAGCAAGGACTATAAAGGAAAGAATAAACAAATGGGATCTCATCAAAATAAAAAGCTTCTGCGCAGCTAAAGAAAACAGCATTAAAATAAAAAGACAACCAACTGTATGGGAAAACATATTTGCCAATGATACCTCAGACAAAGGTTTAATCTCCAAAATATACAAAGAACTCACACGACTTCACTCTAAGAAGACAACTAACCCAATTAAAAAATGGGGAAAGGACTTGAACAGACACTTCTGCAAGGAGGACATACAGAGGATCCAGAGACACATGAAAAGATGCTCAATATCACTAGCTATCAGAGAGATGCAAATTAAAACTACAATGAGATACCACTTTACACCGGTGAGAATGGCTATCATAAACAAAGCAATAAACAACAAATGTTGGAGAGGGTGTGGGGAAAAGGGGACTCTGGTCCACTGTTGGTGGGATTGCAGACTGGTACAACCATTATGGAAAACAGTATGGAATTTTCTCAGAAAACTAAAA
This sequence comes from Sturnira hondurensis, assembly GCF_014824575.4. NCBI lineage: Eukaryota > Metazoa > Chordata > Mammalia > Chiroptera > Phyllostomidae > Sturnira > Sturnira hondurensis. The sequence continues at coordinate 256,372 of NW_028088424.1, read as the reverse complement.
TTGGACTTGCCTTTTGACCCAGCAATTCCACTGCTGGGATTGTATCCTAAGAACCCTAAAACACCAATCCCAAAGAACCTATGCACCCCAATGTTCATAGCAGCACAATTTACAATAGCGAAGAGTTGGAAGCAACCTAGGTGCCCGTCAGTAAATGAATGGATCAAAAAACTATGGTACATATAGACAATGGAGTTTTATGCTGCAGAAAGAAAGAAGGAGCTCATACCTTTTGCAACATCATGGATGGAACTGGAAAGCACTATGCTGAGTGAAATAAGCCAGGTGTTGAAGGACAAATACCATATGATCTCACCTTTAACAGGAAGCTAAACAGCAAAAGAAACAAGCAAGCAAAATATAACCAAAGACACTGAAATAGAGAACAGGCTGACAGTGACCAGAGGGGAGAGAGGAGGGAATTTCAGGGGAAATAAGGGAGGGATTTAGAGGAACCTATATAAAGGATACATGGACAACAACTGAGAAGGGTGGAAATGGGAGGGAGGGGGGAGCATGGGGGGTGGGAGGGGATGGGAGTAACAGACAGAAAACTGTACTTGAAAAATAATTAAATAAAAAAATTGGAGGAAAAAAAAAGAGAACAATAAAATATCAAAGATTACTCAAACCTTCAAATATAACCAGGTGGGGAATTTTTGAAATTGCGTTTTTTAATAATAAGAGCAGGACTGATGATTTTATTATATATAGTTTTTAAAATGCTGAAGTGGGAAGAAAACACTCTGGAGTCAGTTCAAGTCCTAAAAATAAGTATCATAACAAATCATGAATTCAGTCCTTCACTCCTCATCCCCTCTGCCTGCACTGCCCCACCCCCCACAGTACTCATAAATTCTTTCAACCAAGAAAAATATTTCTCATATGCCTTAGCATAGAATTTACTGCTTTCTTCTCTACTAGCCATGCCTTGATTATCAGCTCACTAAATATTTATTGTAGTTTTTCAAGGTATAAGGGCTCTGAGTTCAGTCCCCCCAGGGCCACTACACTGATGAAATGTATGACATTCAGGCTCACTTTTGTTTCACTGGTACTATCTATAAGGCACCTTTGCCTACATGGACTTCAGACTTTATACCTCGGGGTTTTTATTCTTTCAGACGAATGATAAATACTAGTAGATCCAGCTAAAGAAAAGATAAAACCTACAACAACCAGAATATTGCAAAAGGAGATTCATAAAAAACACAGAGTACCTTCTACATTTCAAGATATAATCCTATGTGGAAGATTTAAAGGAATGGTAGGTTAGAATTAGCAAAGCATGGATACAGACAAGATGGGGAAAATAAGGAAGAGCCACCCCATAACTCATCAGGCTGAGAGTAAATTGCACCCTCATACTGCCTGACAATTAAATTAATTTCTGCTCTCTCATCATCAATTCAGACTTAGCTGATACGTTAAGTACCTGACCATCTTTCAAGAACTTGGGGTACGGGAAAGTAATGGGACGCCAGGATGTGCTCCTAAAGTTCAGGTCTAAAACCCTTTCCTGTGGTGGGGTCAGTGAAAGTTACCAGAGGCTTAAGTTAACATCGAGCATCCTCTCTTTGATACTCTCCTGAAAAGACTCCATGCTTCACTTGGTAGCACTGAATATGCACAATTTGAGTTATCTTCAGGGCTACTAAACAGAACCAGGCAAGGTCATCTTTTTGTACTTTGAAATCCCTAGCTTTTCCTTTCACAATTTCACAATAAGTTTTATGGCAGTGGCAGGAGATTAGAACACACATATATACTGCCTCTAAGCCTATTCATTTTATAGAGTGTAGCACATCTGCTCATTGTAAGTCTTCAGAAACCTAAAACCTTAAATGTTGATGGAAACAGATATGTTTTATTCCATGTGCTAAATGAAAAATTAATGATGCAAATATTGTTCCTATAGTCAACTTGGGATCGAAAAAGTGACAACTTCCATCTATATCATTATAACCATGAGGCAAGAAATAAGACTAGAGAACAAAGAGAATCTAATTTTAAATTCCTTTGAGAGAAAAAAATCACAGTTCTTATTAGGAATCAGATATTCTGAGGACTGTGATAAAAGATTCCAGAAATAAATACAGTTACCCCTTGAATGAATGTGAGTGTGAGTGCTCACCTGAGGTCCAGCCCCTTTCCCAGGGCCTGTCCCCAAGTCCTGGATCAGAGGTGAAGGCATAAGACACCAAGGAGAGGGTGGAGCCAGGAGACCTGCAGCAAAGTTATCAGGTCCATTAGTTTTGAGCCAGGGTAAATAGAAGTTGGGCAGATGCCCAGACAGGAGCTTTGTAAGATTAACATTCCTCTTGTTGCCTGGGAAGGCGGTGAACCTCTGCCTAGAAGTCAGAAGATGTGAGGGTGTGGAGTTTCCTCACACCAGGGAAACTTAGCCTTTTACCTCTAGCATATAGACTAAGCCTGTGGATTCATGATAAGAGAGAAGAACAAATTGAACAGCCTTCAAACCACAAGCTCACAGCAGAAGAGGGAAGACAGCCCAGATTTTGAAATGCGACTGAGTTCCCAGGACCTGGTTTCTGTTCCTGCCTTTCTAAGCCCACTGTGGTGTTTGAGTGGCTCTGCATGTAGATAATGAGTGGAATGGGGAGAAACAGGTAGGTGGGCACACCAATGCTGTGGCTGTTGGTGTGAGCAAGTTAGAGCAGGGTGGGAGGGCTGGGCATGGGTGATCCCATAGTCGGAATGGATCACTGAAGGGAGGGATGCTGAAGGGTGATTTTGGGATGTCAGAGACTACTTTAACAGGCTTAAATCTTTTGTATGAGAACACCCTGAGGGGAGAGGGGCATCACTTGAGTGGAGTTGTCCACTCACTTATTAACCATATGTTGTCATAGACATTGCAAACCCCACAGCCTCTGGAGTGTGCTTGCCTGCCTCCACCACCAAGGACTATCCTGGGGATAACCCATAGGAAACCCTCCCCCAACATTTTCAAATAACAGAACAGTGACCTTTGTTTGGGAGCTGGAATACTCCCTGTTTCTGAGTCACCAAGCCCCCCAAGCCAGAAAGGGCTCTCCCCCTACAGCAAGGCAACATCTGTGCCCCGAGACAAAGGCCAGAAATGAACTGATTAATTTACTATTCCTTTAAAATTAGCTCCAGCTGCCAGAGTGAAAGACCAAAAAATAACAAAATTTTTTTAAAGATTTTTATTTATTTATCTTTAGAGAGGAAGGGAAGGAGAGAAGGAGGGAAATATCAACGTATGGTTACTTCTGGTGAGTCCCTTGCTGGGAACCGGCCTGCAACCCAGGCATGTGCCCTGACTGGGAATCGAACCGTGATCGTGTGGTGCGCAGGCCTGCGCTCAATCCACTGAGCTACATCAGCCAGGGCCAAATTTTTTTTAACAATTCTCTTCATGGAAGCATGAAAAGAAAACTCCCTGAGAACACTAAATTTGTCCTTTTCTTACCTTTTTTGTACCATACTTCCCCAAGTGCTTTGACGTTATTTAGAATTCTACCTGTTATACACCTAGGGATGCCATTCCTTTGAACATCCATTGTGAAACCACACAAGAAGTTTAAAAGTCCTCCACAGGCCAAAGTCAAAGCCTGCATCTTGTTAGAGTCTTGGTGATGACATTGTGAGCCACTGTGATGTCCATCATGTTAATGGCTGCAGTGCTGGACTCTGCAGGATATTCTGAATTATTGGGCATTTTCCCCAAGAAGAGCCCAATTAAATAAGAAGGAACCAAATCTATAAAATATAAAATAGTTTAATGTAAACTTGCTTCCACACTGGGAATTGCAGAGAGTTGCAGCTCCAGAGACAATTTATAGGGTCTCTTGCCATTATGGAGCTTATTAAAATCATAGATCATAGATCTGGAGGGCTGGAGGAAATTTCAGCCATATTTCCATTATTTTCCTACCTCATAAGTAAGATAGTCATTTTAATCTCTGGGTTGAAGAGACTGCGTAGTCATGACAATACCCTGACCTCTACCATCGCTGAGCTTTTCCTACCCATATGGCCCCAGGATTCAGAGTGAATTAATTTGTCCTCTGTGAGGGTTCCTGTGATTTATCAAAACTTTCCATGTGTTAGAAAAGCTGCATTAAGTCCTATGTCTCCTTCTCCTTCTTCTTCCCTTTTCTACGTCCTTTCTCCCCTTCTAGAGAAAAGGCAATTCCATTCTCAATACAATTTCCCATACCTCTTATTCTGCTAGCCTTTTATTACTTCTACACTGGTCTTAGACTCAGACAATTGGGAATAAAACCTGGTTTATCCTTTTACTGGTTATTTCACCTTGAGCAAATACCCACTAATCCCTCATCAGTTTGCCCCAGGGTCTGAGAAAAAAACAATCTTGCTCCCATAGTGGAGGGAGAACTGCCCTGGGAATCATAAAGCGTGGGTTCTTTCTAGTCTCAATTATAGACTAACAGGCTGTATAGGTTTGGGAAAATCTTTAAATTTCTCTGACCCTCACCTTTCTCCCTTTTAGGTGGAAATAAATAGTACCCATTTCACAGAGTGGTTAGAAGGATTGAAAATTATGATAAAAATTCTTTGTTTCTGTAAAGCACTAAAGGCATTCAGGTATTAGGTTCATGAATCTTCTATTCTGTTGTTGAAGTCCCTAACATGGAGCTTGGGTAAATTGTGTCTGTGTTAGGCAATGTCTAACATTTTTATTTGAGGATTGCTCCCCTTTACGGAGTGGGCTTGGGGAATTATATCTGTCTTGCACAATCCTTCCCTCCTAGTCAAAGAGAACCATATTCTCTTTCCAGGGACTCTGGAGTTAAGATTTAGAGACCCTAGTTAGTTTCTAGAGCTCACTTGAACAGAAGACACAAATTTGAGAGAAGAGGAATGGTTATAGTTGGTCCACACACAAAGAAAGAGAAAGAGAGAGATGGATGAAGGAGCTACTGGCATTCACATTCTTTCCTGTCCAAGGTATGGGCTGTGGAACTGTGAATGCTGCCGCAGAAGATGGACCAGTGGGTCCTCCCAGGTGAGGAAGTGTATGCAACTGTGACATCCAGACTTACGTGACACTCCCATCTAGGCCTTGGTGTTCTCCTGTTGAACATAAATAATTTCCCAGAATGTCAACATCAGACAGGCCACTCTGTGATGAGGATGGATTAAGACAAAAATAAGACCACTCCTACAACCATGTTTGAACACAGAAAAACCATGAACATTGCCAACTATATACATGATGAAACATCCCCATCCTGGCTCATATGAATGACTGCTGACTATTTACCAATCACAGTGTTAGCTTCATCCAGTCTTTCCCTCCTTTTAGACAAGATAAGCCCACATGTTTCAGGCAGTCTTGAACATAGTGACAAGCTCCCCCACAGATTAATCTGGGCACTTCACTGTGAAGGATTCAAATGGTGCAAAGGGAGACATTTCTCCTCTTTCTGTATTCTCCTGCCTTTCTTTTTCTCCAAAATAGCCTCACAGCTTATTGTCTGTACTAAAAAGTCCATTTATATGCCTCAATGCTTCTAAGTGAAGCAATAATGGGAGTCCTGGTGCCCTGCTTCTCATCACAAGAGAATAGGGTATAATTTCCCATATTTAAGGAGACCCAATTATCAGGAAATGAACAATTCTTCTCACTGTTACAATATATTCCCTATGTATCTTGATAAAAAAAATGATTTAAGTACAAAAATCAATAGTGAGCTCCTTTTCTGCATATTTAAACACCAAGACCTTCCTTGACAATTGTAAGTAAAATTAATATTAAAATAAAGAAAAAAATTCAGTGATTGGTGTCTTTGACCAATCGTTGTCCTTTTCAAATTCAGAATTTTCCAGATTCAGAAACCTGTTAATTGAAGTCTCTCTTCTGTTCAAGTTGGCTTTCATCAACTTTAATGACACTAAATGTTTTCTATTACAATGTCCTGTAGTCTAAAAAGAGCTACACTTTTTGTTTTACTTTTGGGAGTTATTGAGTTAAGATTTTACTTTTTAAAAGGTGCCTTTTTTTGCATATAATACATATTTTATTATTTTTTATTTAAACATATACTCACATTATAAAGGCAATGTAGTAGAAGGAAGAAGTTTTCTTTTGATATTTGTATCATCTGAAATAATATAAACAGAACCATATATTTTTAAAAATCCTCTTTGAATGCCAAAAAATAGGACATGTTCAACAACAATAAAATGCTTTTCTCACAGGTGGACATTTAAGTGGACCTAATTTGGTTTCCTTTTTTAAGTTCTTCATAGATAGAAGCAGCTTAAAATCTAATTAAAATAAATTATTTAAAAATTGTTTACTCAACTGCTGGTCTTCAGAACAATTTTCTGTTTTCTGTTGTTTTGATACAGATTCACCTTTGATTCTCCTCTTGCTCTTTTTATTGCTCCAGCTGCACCATCTTTTATCTCATTCATCATTACTACCGAATTTAGTTTTCTTGCTCTAATACTGTACTTTTCCTTCAGCTAACCCAGCCTGAACAGCTTTATTTCTCTTTCTTTTTCCTTGAAGTCTGTGACATATTCATTTCCATTTGCTTATGGATTCTTGTTGATCTCTGATTTTTTCCCCAGTGTTTTTTGTTCCACATCTCTCTCTAGTACTTCCCACATCACTTTATTCCTTAACTATAGGTTAATATTTTGGGGGTTTTGTAGGTTTTTTTTTTTCATTTTCAGCTTTGTCCATTGCTCCCTTAGCTTTCTCTTTAAATAGAATTATTTCTTCTTTTGCTGATCTGATAAAATCTATCCATTTTATTTCACCATGATTTGAGAAAAGGATGTGCAAATATTTTCTAGGTGCCTTCTTTATGTCCTCTTTGGAGAGGTGTTTATTCAGGTCTTTTGCCCCTTTTTAAAATTGGATTGTTTCCTGGTGTTGAGTCATATGAGTTCTTTGTATATTTTGGATATTAAACACTATCTGATGTATTTTTGGCAAATAAAGGGTCCAGCAGAAGTAGGGCTTGCTTGAGTGTGGTTGGTGAGGTACCTGAATGTCTTGCATGAGACGGACAGCAATTTGAACATTTCACCTAAAATGTCATATGGTGTGCTCAAGTATGATATTATGTTACAGAATTACATGCTTATGATTTTGTAATGAAAGGTTTTATAATAAAAAGGGGCATTATTTGTGCTGGACCCTTTATGTTATCCCATATGGTTGGTTCCCTTTTCATTTTGACAATGGTTTCTTTACCTATGCCGAAGCTTTTTAGTTTCATGTAGTCCCATTTGTTTATTTTTCCTTCATTTCCCTTGCTTTTGGAGATATAACAGCAAAAATATTGCTATGTGGGATATCTGAAATGTCACTGCCCATTTTCTCCTAGAATTTTAATGCTATAATTACTTATTTTTAAATATTTTACCCATTTTGAGTTTATCCTGGTGTATGGTGTAAGTTGGTGGTCTAGCTTCATTTCTTTTTTTAATGTACAGGCCGGTTCTCCGAGAACCATTTATTGAACAGACTGTCTTTATTTCACTGTATACACATGCCCTCTTTGTCAAATATTAATTGACCATAGAAACATGGTTTTATTTCTGGGCTCTCCATTATGTTCCAATGATCTATATTTCTGTTCTTAAGCTGGAAATATATCCTAAGAATCCTGAAACACCAAGTTGAAAAAATACATGAACCCCAGTGTTCATAGCAGTACTATTTATAATAGCCAAGATTTAGAAAGAACCTTGGCACCCACCAACAGATGAGTGGATTAAAAAACTATATTATATGTACACAATGGAATGCTACACAGCAGAAAAAAGAAGGAATTCCTACCTTTCATGACAGCATGGATTGAACTGCAGACATCATACTAAGTGAAATAAGCCAGCTGGTGAAAGACAAATGCCACATGATCTCATTCATAAGAGGATTCTCATTAACAAAATAAACTAGGGAGCAAAATAAAACCAGAGGCATAGAATCATCAAATAGACTGACAGCTGTAAAAATGAAGGGTGGAGGGAGGTGGGGACTGATTGAAAGAAGGTGAAGGGATTAGTGAAAGAACCTATAAGAAGGACCCATTGGCATAGACAACGGTGTGGGGAATTGACTGTGGAAGTCTGGGGTGGGCTGGGGGGAGCAAAGGTGGAAAAACTAGGACAACTTTAATAGCATAAACAATTAAGAAATGATTTTCTTCTAAAAAAGAAAATAATGCTCTACTAAATAGTTTTGAACATTCACTTTTGTGTTCTCTGATTGTTCTTTTAAGACAAATTATTAAATGATAAAACAGTGCAAAATACATGAACATTTGCTTATTTAAAAGTTTTAAAATATGAAAAAAATTAAAAAATAAAATAAAATAAAAGGTGCTTTCTTGTTGGTAGCAAGAAACATACCTAGTCCTTTCATCTTGGATACTAAATATCATTTTCCACTAGTAGGTATCAGAGCTCATCAAAAAAAAGAAAGACTGATTCTAGGGCTGAAGGAGTGAAAGCAGAAGGTGACCTGACCTGTGAGCCCATGCAATCTTGTTGAACCAGAAAACAAAGACTGCTTGAATACTGATAGGTTCACATCCAAAACATACACAAATCAACTTGAAGGGGCCCACATTGGCCTAATAAAAATTGAAAAAATATCCATGTGTCCACAGTGGTATTTAACACAAAGAAAAGGAGAGGAAAAGGGGTACTAGAGGGGGAGGAAAGTCATCCTTTACAGAAGAATGCCAGGTAATAAAACTGGAATGAAAGATAGAATTAGGAGAATGGTATTTTACAATACTCAATATGATCATTGTTTAAGGCAAAGACCATAGACACTAAAATCACGAGGTAGAAGATTGTTGTGGATCAGACAGTTTGGCCAGCACTAAAATATCAATCCACATTTTAATTACTAATTCCAAAAAAAGGAAAGTGGACCTTTATGATGAAACGATCTGGGAGCTGTTACCTTCATCAAGGGATCAAACTGGGCATCCTTTACAGCAGGGCGGCCCCACAGCTCGGGTCTACTGGCAGCATGGAACGGGGGATATAAAAGAGCACCTAGGAACTAATCTTGTCAAAAATGTTTTTCTGAATCTAATCAAGCCTCAAGAAGGCGCTTTGATTCTAGGGAATACAGGAGAAAAAATAAAATATTAAATAATGCATAGAAAACAATCAGGAAAACCCAGTGTGTGGGAGGGGCATTCTATAACGTTCTATAAGAAAACTGGACTGACTCTTCAAAAACTCATTATCATTAAAAAAATCTAAATTAAAAGAGAATAAAATCTCCTAACAACCAAATACAATATGTGAACCTTAACTGAATCCTGTTTTAAAAATTAACATCTATAGTCCTGTCTGGGTGGCTTAATTGGTTGAAGCATCATCCCATACAACAAAATGTTGTGGGATTGATTCCTTGTCAGGGCATGTACTCAGGTTGCAGTTCCATCCCATCAGGAAACTTACGGGAGGTAACTGATTAATGTTTCTCTCTCTATCTCTCCCTTTCAAATCAATACACATATATATCCTCAGGTGAGGATTTTTAAAAAATAAAATAAAACAGCTATAAAATGTACTTCAGGACAATTAGGAAATATGAATATGACTAGATATCAGAAAATCGTTGTCAATTTCCTTAGGTATAATAATGGTATTGTTATACCATAATGGGTTTGGGGGAAAATGTCCTGATTCTTAGGAAATATATGCCAGGTATTCAGGAGTTAAGTATCATGTTCTTTGCAACTTACTTTTAAAATGGTTAATCAAAGAAGGTGGAGCTCTGGCAAGTTGGCTTGGTTTGTTGAAACATCAACCCATACACCAAAAGCATGTGGGTTTGATTCCTGGTCAGGGCACATACCTAGGTTGAGGGTTCCATCCCTGGTTGGAGCACGTGTTGTGGCAACCAATCAATGTTTCTCTTTCACACAGTGTTTTTCTCTTTCTTTCATTTCCTCCCTGCCCCTTCCTCTATCTCTAACATCAATATCCTTGGGTGAGTATTAAAGAACATAAGAAAGAAAAGAAAGAGGAGGGAGATTGGGAGAGAAGTAACAGCTCTGGGTAAATGTGAAGAAGTGTTGAATCCAAGTGGAGGGCATATGAGGTCTTATTATATCTTCTTTTCAATGTTTCTATTGTTACCAGTCAAGTTCTCCAGAAAGCCAACTCTGAAATGGAGATTTTCATGTGGGAGGTTTATTAGGGAATACTCCTAGGATCAATACTGTGAGGGGAAGGAAAGGAAGTGAGGTGAAGCAGAGGATGAAGTTAGACTGTGTTGGAAATACAAGGACTCAGCTGAGCTAATCCTATGGGATGTTTGGAGCAAGGGTGGCCCTTCCTAGTTGGTCCCTGTCAGGGTGAGAAGGTAGGACCTTTATTCCCTCTGTCCCATACCCTGGGACAGATATGGATATGGACTGCCTGGGAAGGGAGCGTGGCCTTGGCGAAGGCAGTGGTGACAACATCCAGCAGCTGGAAGGATAAACCCTTCAGTCTGACCACGGGACCTGTGTAAGTACTAATATAAAAAAGGGTTTGGTTTGCCCTGAAAATTTTGGTAACTACTGGCTAACACTCATTTCATCCTTATTAAATATTTTTCAAAATTTATTTTTAGAAAGAGGTGAAGGGAGAAAGAAAGAGAGGGAGAGAAACATTGTTGTGTGAGATATTGGTTGCTTTTCACATGCCCCCAGCTGGGGACCTGGTCCCAACCCAGGCATGTGCCCTGACTGGGAATGGGACTGGCAATCTTTTGATTTGCAGGCTGGAGCTCAATCCACTGAGCCACACAAGCCAGGGCTCATCTTTATTAAACACCTTAAGTACAACTATTGATATCCCATTTTAGAGATGAGGAAATTGAAGTGGTAGGGCTGGAATTCAAATGCAGGCTTTTAACCCGTGCTGTCTACCAGCCCTCTTCTTCACCCCTTTTGTCAGAGCTTTGCTATTTCTGCCTGTTCCAACTGTCTTATTGCCCATTTGCTTAAGAAGGAGTGGTTTTATCCAGTGGCCAGCTCTATTGGCAATAATTTCATATTTTTGTCCACAGAAGTAATTTTCTTCCCCATTCCATGCCTGCCTCCATCTCATTTAATAGAGAAGGAATAGAAGTGTATTATTTTGGCCTCCATGTGTCCTTCATTTCAGGAAGGTCCTTTGTTTAGACTGAGGAGGCAAGGAGTGAGCAGCCAACCCAGGTGCTTTTAAACACTGTCACTGGCACATAACAGGAACTTGAGATGTGCTTCTCAGATAGTTGAATAAATGAAGCTTTAGTTGGATGCAGTAGGAAATCTTGTATGTTAAAGGAGCTCTATAGCAAAACTTTTGCTTGTCTTTCTTGAACATCATTGTTATCATTTTATGATTCCATAACAGTTCAGTTGTTTGTGTGTGGCGTGTAAAGTGTGAAGTAGAAAGCTCCCTCTCTATGTTACAAAGAGTTAAGAGGGACCCCAAATCTGGTCAATTGAGCCTTAAAATGTTAAGAGTTCAGTAGCGTTGCTTGTTCTGTCCACACACATGTCATTTTTATCCCCAGTGTGTCCACGTGTCTCCAGAATGAATAACAAGACTGGGACACGTTTCTAAGCAGCCACCTGGAACAGCACTCTCCTCTGACCCTTGGGTTATCACTGAGTCTGACTGGTGAAGACTGGATCCTCCCTCTAGGGTCCTTTTATTGCTCTTAAATTTTGCTTCTGGGAAAAATGTACCCACACATGAATGTGTTCTCCCAGACAATCTGCATCTGAACCCCAATTATAGATATACTTGAGGTTTTAATTTCATTTTCCCTCCAAACAATTGTATTTCTCATGTGTATATTAGTACATGCACTAGAGGGTAGGGAAAAAGGCATCAACATCACATAGTTTGTGTGTATGTATATATGCAATTATATATGCAATTCTAGATAAGGAAAGGGTATATTTAGCTCTCGTATCACCTTTCTGAAGTCTTCCAACTTCCCTAAGCAGACTGAACAGCTCTGCCTTATAAGTTCCCTCAGAGTATAGTTACATTTCTATTCTAACTCAAAATTTTAGTACAATTTACCTATACATATGCTTGTCTTCCACGCTAGCTTGAGAACTCCCATGAGCAGAAGGCCTCATGGTTTCTTATTCTTTGTATTCCCAGTTCCTAGTACACAGTTGTATGAAACTACTGTGTGTTAACAAAAGAATGGGAGCCAATCAACTGTATTATTTAGGGATGACTCAATCCATCAGGACATGCAAGTGTGGAAAAGGGCCCCTATGTATTCTTATCTCCTGCCTAGACAGGCCTACCCTGTACTAGTCCTTCCAGAAGGCTTTTGTTCTTTTTAGAATAGAAATTCTTGAATTAAAAAAAAATTGTCTCATCTGTTTTACACAGAGACCACTAAGGACTTCATAACTGTTTAATGTTGATAAACAACTTTACTCATGGCCCAATATTTAAAAAATTGCTTTCCCACCATGCCATTTAAAAATGTAAGATTTCCTTAACCCAGTCAGAGAAAAACAAATACCATATGACTTCACTTATATGTAGAATCTGATGAACAAAACAAACAAACAAACATAATAGAAACACTAAAAAATACAGAGAACAGACTGATAGCTGTCAGAGGGGAGGGAGAATTTGGGGCTGGATAAGAAAGATGATGGGATTAAGCAAAAAAAAAAAATAAAACGAAACAAACTCATTGACACAAACAACAATACAGTGACACCAGAAGGAAAGGGGAAAAGAGAGTGGGGGAAGATAGGGGAGGGCGAAGGGGGCATAAATTGTGACTGAAGGAGACTTAACTTTGGAACTGCACACTTTAAACCTATATCATCTTATTTCTCAAGTGTATGTGTATTTTTTAACGTATTCATTTTAGTTTCTTAGCTCTTCAGAGAGAGGACTAGTCAATCTAAGTGGTGAATTTTTAAAATTCAAACATACAGCCATATTTAGTCAACATTAAATTAAAAGAAGCTATAACTGACAGCTTAGAAAACAGCTCAGGGATCAGTATTATCTACCTGACATTATCTACAGCTGTGTCTCCAAACACCTGGTGTAGTAAATATTTGGTAGACTTGCTCTTTGTAATAAAAGAGCTCAGTGGTTGGTTCCAAAGTGGTTTTGTCTGATAGCTTTTAATTTCAGCAATGTGCATAGGATTTTTGCTACATATGCAGCCCTTTCCCACTCTCCCCATCCCTCCAGAACTCTTGCTTTCCCCTATTATCTCTCTGGCTGAGCACCAAGGTCTCTTGTGGGCTTCTCTCAGTACCTTGATCCATGGTACCAAGAGAAGAGAAGAGCAGCTGCAACTTTAAAAAAGATGTGAATCAAAGGGAGTTGACTCCTAAGTAGTGGTCAGAAGAAGAGCTAAGGGCATGGAGAGGAAAAAGAGATGGATCAAATTTGGACTGTTGAGTGTTTATCATGTGCCATATATGAGGTCAGACATTACATATGTTATTTTATTTAAAGCCCTGAATAACCTTATATATTGCATTCAGTTTACAGATAAAAAATGAGATTTTAATTTCCACAGTTATGCAACTAGGATGTGACAGAACCCAAGCCAGCCATCTCTGATTCTAATCCATGTGCTTTCCAGGATACCAGGCTGGGAGCTGGTAATCTTCTGGTGGTTCAATTCCCACCCACCTCAAATAAATTCACTGAATGAAATAGTTTGAATTTCTTTCAAGTATTTCATTTATAGAATACTTGACATAACACTAATCTTCACATAACACCCTGTATTAATAAATTACACAATCTATATCTCTTTCTACACTGGAAGAAAGTAGGTAATCACTTTTCCCAGTTAGATACCTATGTTCTCTTTTAGTTTAAATTTGGTGGGGAACAGTATCTTTCCTTTAACTCTGTACCTGGCCAAAGTCTTAGTTAGGAATAATTTGGTTAAAAATTTTTAAAAATCTCCTCACTCAAACTTGTTCAGATGTTAGGAACCACCCTGCCTGGTTTCAGAAACTGTAACTCCTCCTGAGTAAGGCTGAGTAAAAAGACCTTGGACCATAAGCCACTAGGGAGACAAAGCTTAACTCTCTGGCAGGGGCACTGCCTCTGCCCCCTTTCACTTCACTCTGCTTGGCCCCAGATGACTGGTTAGCCAATGACAGGTAAGATTTCTCAAGGGAGGGACAACTTAAGACAGGCATGGTTGCAGGGGGGCCCCTCAAGGAAGGACTTGAGGGAGTATAGAAAATGGGGGTGATGGACCCTTACTCCTCGGCTTTTACGTAGCTTAAATCCTCATTCTGTCTGAAAGAAGTCTCCTAATCTCTTGGCTGCATTACTTCCACTAACTGACTTAAGCCTGAAACAATGCCAGAGGTAGGTGCAGCCCTGTGCTGGAAAGGTCAGGTTCCCTGGGGTTATCAGGCCTAAGAAAGGATGCATAAAATCCTACAAAACCTACTTTGCTAATACCTTCAATTTAAATAATAAGGGTCCAAGCATGAAATGAGTTTGTTCTCCAAAGTTTTATGGCCCTTTAGCTATCTGACTATGACTCAGAATAAGCCCTCAGGGTTCTTTGAATGTTATCTATTGTTTGATCATTAATGCCTGACAATTACTGATGAGATTTATATATATGCCTTGCATTCCTATGCAAATTAAACCCAGTAAGAGCCCATTGAGGAACAAGTGCCTAGTCCTTCTTCTTTGAGACATCAGCCACCTTTCCTCCCCAAGCATATAATGTCCTGGTAGACTTATTCTAATCTATGGCAGCTAGGGGGCCCCTGTGGGAAGAGCTCCCTGACATTCAGACAAAAGGAACTTATTAGAAATAGACAGAGGTATCTTATAGAACCCAAGGTCAGAAAGTATAGTCTGTCCTTATAAGCGACTGGGGGTGAGCATTGAAGAATTAATGCTCATTGAGTAATTAATTAATTTCTCTTTCTCTCACTCTTTCTACAAATTTGCATCATTCTTTGCCCTTTCCACGCCTTTGGCTTTTTCTGTTTGGGCAAGTACCTGAGCTATACATCGCTTCTCAGTTCAAGTACCTCACTCAATCTCTAGCTCCCAATTCAAAATTCTCAGAAGATAGAATCTGATTGGCCATTTTGAATCACATGTTCACTACAATTCAATCAGTGGTGACTATAGGGATAGGTGACTTACTTCATTGATCTCTGCTTTCTGAGAAAGAGGTATGGGTAGGTTCTGAACAGGGTATGGGAACATGAAAGGCATGATTAAAAGGGGAAATAAATGGATCTCTAGTATAATATGAAATGTAGCACAGCCTATGTGTACCACCAATGAGAACTGGAGAGTCCAGAAATCACAGAGGACCCAAAAGAGAACCCATATTAGCACAGCTGCTGACAATGCAATTGATGACTGGAGAGAAATAACTGGGGTCATGACTGCTTTAACACCAAGTAACATTTCTTTGACTCTTTTTTCTAAGCATATTTTATTGATTATGCTATTACAGTTGTCCCAATGTTTTCTTCCCTTCATCCCCCTCAGCTCTTCACCCCTCACCCTCCAGCATATCCCCTCTTAGTTCATATCCATGGGTTGTATATATAAAGCCTTTGGCTTCTCCATTTCCTATACTATTCTTAACCTCCCCCTGTCTATTTTGTGCCTACCAATTATGCTTCATATTCCTTGTACCTTTTCCCTCATCCTCCCCATTCCATGTGGTTTGCATTTCTGTGATTCTGTTTCTGTTCTAGTTGTTTGTTTAGTTTTTTGTTTTTTAAGTTCAGTTGTTTTTTAATTACTTTATTATAGTTCAATTACAGTTGTCTGCATTTTCTCCCTACCACTCCCCTACACCCCAGGCAAATCCACCTCTGTGCCTTACTTCCACCCTCCCCCTTGATTTTGTCCTTGTGTTCTTTATAGTAATTCCTGAAAATCCTTCTTCCCACTGTTCCCTCCCCCCTCCTCTTTGGCTATTGTTAGATTGTTCTTAATTTCAGTGTCTCTGGTTATATTTTGTTTCCTTTTTTGTTGTTGTTGATTGTGGGGGAACTTTGCCCAAAGAGTCCCCCATCTGCCAGGGATGAGAATAAGTCTACTAAGACTTGATCTGCTTTGGGAGGAAAGGTGGCTGATCTCTCAAAGGAGAAGGGCCAACAGCCTTTTCCTCAGTGGGCTTTTATTGGGTTCTTTTTACACAGAAATATGAGTAAAGCTCATTAATCATTACCAGGCAGTAAGGATCAAACAATAAATAACATACAAAAAACTCTGAGGGCCTATTTTGAGTAAGGGCCAGATAGCTAAAGAGACATGAAATTTTGGGGAACAAACTCACTTCTTGCTTGGATCCTTATCATTTAATTGAGAGCTTTCTAAATAAAGCAGGTTTCATAGGATTTTACATATTCTTTCTTAGGCACGATTACCCTAAGGAACCTGTCCTTTCCAGCACAGGGCTGCACCCACCACTGGAATTGTCTCAGGCCTAAGTCAGGCAGGGGAAGTAAGGCAGCCAAAATATTAGGAGACTTCTTGCAGACAGAATGAGGACTCAGGCTATGTCAAAGCATAGGGGTGAGTGTCCAGCACCCCCTTTGGCTATAGCCCCCCCCCCGCCAAGTCCTTCCCTGAGGCCTCCCTATGATCATGCCTATGTTAGGTCATTCCTCCCTTGGGGAATCTTACCCATCATTGGTTAACCAATCAAGCATTGGGCTCCAGGCAGGATGAAGAAAATGGAGCAGAAGTGGCACCCCTTCCAGGGAGATAATCTTTGTCTTCTTAGTGGCTTATGGTCCAAAGGTTGCACACTCAGCCTTAGCTGTGCAGGGTTACAGTTTCTGAAACCAGGAAGGGTGATTCCCAACAGTTGATTATATTCCAGTTAAAGGTGAGATCATATGGTATCTGTCCCTCACCACCTGGCTTATTTCACTCAGCATAATGCTATCTAATTCCACCCGTGCTGTTGCAAAGGGTAGGAGCTCCTTTCTCTTTGCTATTTAGAATTTCATTGTGTAAATGTACCATAGTTTCTTGATACACTCATTTGCTGATGGGCACTTAGGTTGCTTCCAGCCTTTGGGTATTATAAATCGTGCTGCTGTGAACATTAGAGTGCATAGGTTCTTTTGGATTGGTGTTTCAGGGTTCTTAGGATACAATCCTAGCAGTGGAATTGCTGGGTCAAAAGGGAGATCCATTTTTAATTTTCTGAGGAATTTCCATACTGTTTTTCATAGTGGTTTCACCCATCTGCAATCCCACCAACAGTACACTAGGGTTCCCTTTTCTCCACATCCTCTCCAACACTTGTTTGTTGATTTGTTTATGGTGGCCATTCTGATTGATGTAAAGTGGTATCTCATTGTGGTTTTAATTGCATATCTCTGATGGCTAGTGATGCTGACCATCTTTTCATATGTCTCTGGGCCCTCTGTATGTCCTCCTTGGAGAAGTGTCTGTTTAAGTCATGATACCATAAAAGTCCTAGGGGAAAACAACAGCAAGAAAATCTCAGACATTCCACACAGAATTATCTCCACTGTTATGTCCCCTAAAGCAAGGGACATAAAGGAAAGAATAAACAAATGGGACCTCATCAAATTAAAAAGTTTCTGAATGGCTAAAGAAAACAGCACTAAAATGAAAAAAGAACTAAATATATGGGAAAACATATTTGCCAATGATACCTTGGACAAAAATATGATCTCCAAAATATATAAAGAACTCACATGACTCCACTCCAAGAAGACAAAAAACCCAATTAAGAAATGGGTAAAAGGGACTTCCGGCCAAGATGGAAGCATAGGTACACACACTGTGCCTCCCCACACAACAAAAATTTAGAAACAATAAAGCACCCAGAATGACAGAAAATTAAACTGTATGGAAGTCTGACAACCATTCATCCAGACAGGTAAGAGGGGCAGACTTGGCAGCGAGCACAGAGGGGTGGTGGCAGGAAAAATCTGTAGCTAGTGGACCCGGGTGCGCAGGTGGTGGCTGGCAGACTCCAGGCATGGGGTAACAACAAGCAGACCCAACGAGGTGAGCAAGGTAGCTGGCTGACCACGTTTACATATTCACTCACATATAAACCTGGCGAAAATGGGCAGCGAAACAGACTGTGCAACCCATGGCCCCAGTGCTTGGAAATAAAGCCGAAAAGCACTGAGTGAAAACACTTGTGGGGGGTGAGGTGCTGAGAGAGACTCTAAGCCTCACAGGAGAGTTTTTTTGGAGAGACCCACAGGGTCCTAGAATGTACACAAGCCCACCCACCTGGGAACCAGCACCAGAAGGGCCCAATTTGCTTGTGAGAAGTGGCAGAAGGAACCAAAATCTGAGAGAGAGTGGAGCAAGTGCCATTGTTCCCTCTCAGACCCCACCCCCACATACAGCATCACAACTCAGCAACTGGGTTGCTCCACGCTGGTGAACACCTAAGGCCTTGCCTTTCATAGGTAACAGGCATGACCAGAACAAAAGAAAAAAATGGCCAAAATGGAAGAACAGATCTAAGCCCCTGAGCCAATACATCTAAGTGGCCAAGAAATAGCCAACCTATCAGATGCACAGTTCAAAGCACTGGTGATCAGGATGCTCACAGAATTGGTTGATTTTGGTCATAAATTAGATTAAAAAATGAAGGCTATACTAAGTGAAATGAAGGGAAATGCACAGGAAACCAATAGTGATGGAAACCAAACTGGGACTAAAATCAATCGAGTGGACCAGAAGGAAGAAAGAAACAACCAAACAGACAAGAATGAAAAAACAAAAATTCAAAAAAAATGAGGAGAGGCTTAGGAACCTCCAGGACATCTTTAAACATTCCAACATGTGAATTATAGGGGTACCAGAAGGGGAAGAGGAAGAGCAACAAGTGGAAAACTTATTTGAACAAATAATAAACTGGAACTTCCCCAATCTAGCAAAGACAATATACTTCCAGGAAATCCAGGAAGCTCAGAGAGTCCCAAAGAAGTTGGACCCAAGGAGGAAAACACTAAGGCACATCATAATTACATTAGCCAAGATTAAAATGAAGGAGAGAATCCTAGAAGCAGCAAGAGGTAAGGGGACAGTCACCTACAAAGGAATGCCCATCAGACTGTCAGCTGATTTCTCAAAAGAGACCTTACAGACAAGAAGGGCCTGGAAAGATGTATTCAAAGTCATGAAAGGCAAGGATCTACATCCAAGATTGCTCTATCCAGCAAAGCTTTCATTTAGAATGGAAGGGTAGATAAAGTGCTTCTCAGATAAGAGCAAATTCAAGGAGTTTGTCACCACCAAGCCCTTATTATATGATATGTTAAAGGGATTTATCTAAGAAAAAGAGGATAAAAAATGAACAGTGAAAGGACAGCAAGCTCACAGTTATTAACAACCACACCTAAAACAAATGCAATAAGCAAACAACTAGTACAGGAACAGAACCACAGAATAGAGATTACATGGAGGGTTAGCAACAGGTGAGTGGAAGGAGGAGAGGGGGGAGAAGGTACAGAGAATAAGTAGCATAGATGGTAGGTAGAAAATAGACAGGGGGGAGGGCAAGAATAGTATGGGAAATGTAGAAGCCAAATGTAAAATAACATATATATGACACATGGACATGAGCTAAAGGTAGAAAATATGGGTGGGGGAGGTGTTCAGGGTGGAGGGGAATGAATGGGGAAATGGAACAACTGTAATAGCATAATCAATAAATTATATTTTTAAAAAATGTGTAAAAGTCTTGAACAGACATTTCTCCTAGGTTCAGTTGTTGATACTTGTGAATTTGTTGTCATTTTATTGCTCATAGTTTTCACTCTTCTTTTTCTTAGATTAATCCCTTTAATATTTTCTATAATAAGGGATTGGTGGTAATGAACTCCTTTAATTTTATCTTATCTTGGAAGCACTTTATCTGCCCTTCCATTCTAAATGAAAGCTTTGCTGGATAGAGTAATCTTGGATGGAGGTCCTTGCCTTTCATGACTTGGAATACTTCTTTCTATCCCCTTCTTGCCTGTAAGGTTTCTTTGAGAAATTATCTGATAGTCTTATGGGCACTTCTTTGTAGGCAACTGTCTCCTTTTCTCTTTCTGCTTTTAAGATTCTCTTTGTATTTTTAATCTTGGGTAACTTAATGATGATGTGTTTTGGTGTGTTTCTTTCAGATCCAACTGCTTTGGGATTCTCTGAGAGTCCTAGACTTGCATGTCTATTTCCTTTTCCAGACTGGAGAATTTGTCCTTCATTATTTTTTCTTTTTTCCCCCCAATATTTTTATTTAATTATTTTTCAAGTACAGTTTTCTGTCTATTACTCCCATCCCATCCCACCCCCC
>NW_028088424.1:33961-235798 GCF_014824575.4 Sturnira hondurensis | reverse complement strand
AGACTTAAATATAAGCCATGACACCATTAAAGTCCTAGAGGAGAACATTGGCAGGAAAATATCAGATATTTCACGCAGCAACATTTTTACTGATATGTCCCCTAGAGCAAGGAATATAAAGGAAAGAATAAACAAATGGGATCTCATCAAAATAAAAAGCTTCTGTGCAGCTAAAGAAAACAGCATTAAAATCAAAAGACAACCAACTGCATGGGAAAACATATTTGCCAATGATACCTCAGACAAAGTTTTAATATCCAAAATATACAAAGAACTCACACGACTTCACTCTAAGAAGACAACTAACCCAATTAAAAAATGGGGAAAGGACTTGAACAGACACTTCTGCAAGGAGGACATACAGAGGATCCAGAGACACATGAAGAGATGCTCAATATCACTAGCTATCAGAGAGATGCAAATTAAAACTACAATGAGATACCACTTTACACCAGTCAGAATGGCTATCATAAACAAAGCAATAAATAACAAATGTTGTAGAGGGTGTGGGGAAAAGGGGACTCTGGTCCACTGTTGGTGGGATTGTAGCCTGGTACAACCATTATGGAAAACAATATGAAATTTTCTCAGAAAACTAAAATTGGACTTGCCTTTTGACCCAGCAATTCCACTGCTAGGATTGTATCCTAAGAACCCTAAAACACCAATCCCAAAGAATCTATGCACCCCAATGTTCATAGCAGCACAATTTACAATAGCCAAGAGTTGGAAGTGTCCTTCATTATTTTTTCAAATGAATTTTCAATTTCTTGCCGTTCCTCTTCTCCTTCTGGCACCCCTATAATTTGGATGTTCGAACATTTAAAGTTGTTCCAGAGGTTCCTTAGACTCTCCTCATTTTTTCACACTCTTGTATTTTCACTCTGTTCTGGTTGGATGCTTATTTCTTCCTTTTGTTCCAAATCATTGTTTGAGTCCTCATTTCCTTCCCTTCACTGTTAGTTTTCTGTATATCTTCCTTTATTTCAGTTTGTATAGCCTTCATTTCTTCCTTCATTTCGTGACTGAACTCTATCATTTCTATAAACATCCTGATTACCAGTCTTTTGAACTCTGCATCTGACAGGTTGTCTTTTTCCTCATTGCTTAGTTCTTTTTCTGGAGTTTTAATCTATTCTTTCATGTGGGCCATATTTCTTTGTGTCCTCCCACCTGTTATACCATAAGGGGTAGAACCTTAGATATTCATCAGAGCAGAGCAATCCACTTTGCTACATTGTGGGGATGTATGTGGGAAAGGGATCAAAGAGGGAACAATACTGCTTGATTGCTTACTTGTCTCTTGCTGCACTTTCCATCACTTCCCTCGCTTCTCTTGATTCCCACAAGTGGATTGTGCCCTTTCGGGTACTGATTCCCGGGTGGGTGTGTTTGTGTATGTTCTAGGACCCCATGGGCCTATCCAGTGTGCTCTTCTGTGAGATTGGCAGTTTCTCCTCTCTGCAGACCCCACAGGTTTTATTGCCAGAGGTTTTGAGGCTTTAGTTTCTCACTCTGGAACCCTGGGTTTCGTGGTCTGTATCACTCCCTAGTTGTTCCTCCTGGCTCATCCATGCACAATTGTGGGTCCTCCTGGTCAGCCAGTTGCCACCTTGCCCACCTTGTCTGCTGCTTTGCTGCACATCCTCTCTGCACCAGCTGCCTCTCTCCATCCTTCCTACCAGTCTGGGTGAATGTTTTGTCTTTCACTCCTTGGTTGTCAGACTTCCATACAGTTTGATTTTCTGGCAGTCTGGTTGTTTTTTGTTTTTATATTGTTTTTTATTCTTTTGATTGCATGAGGAAGTGAAGCATTTCTACCTATACCTCCATCTTAGCCAGAAGTCTTCTTTAACTCTTTGTTTCCATTCCTTTCTGTCAAAATTTAATCTAATGTATAACAAAATTCTGGAAGCAACCTAAATGTCTTTCATTGGTAGATCAAATTCTGGAGTAGTCATTTTACAGAACATTATGCATCTATTTAAAGGAATGAGTTGGTTCAACATTGTTTAAATTGAGAAGTAAATATTTTATTTTTGGGGGGGTTAACAAACTGTTTTTTTAAAATTTTTTATTTAATAATTATTCAAGTACAGTTTTCTGTCTTTTACTCCCATCCCAGCCCACCCCCCAGTGCTTCCCACCTCCTTCCCATTTCCACCCCTGTTAGTTTTTGTTCATGTGCCCTTTATACTTGTTCCTATAAGATTTTATTAAATTAGAAAATACTATAGTCTTTTCTCTGTCTCTATGAGTCTGTTTCTATTTTGTTAGGTTATTTTGCACATTAGAGTGCACACATAAATGAAATCATTTGGTACTTGAAATCATTTGGTCTATCTCTGACTGGCTTACATCACTAACAGACTAACAATTATCAGAGGGGAGGCATATTGGGGGCCTGGGTGAAAAAGGAAAAGGATTAAGACAAAAAATAACAACTCATAGACAACAGTAGGGTGATTAACAAGGAAAAGGAGGGTGAGTGAGAGAAGGTAGAGGGTAAAGAAGGAATAGATAAATTTTAAAAATATGTATTGTAAAATAATGTATATAATATTCTACTTTGTAAAGTAAATAAATGATAACAACAACAAGAAAATAAAGTTTTAGGCAGCAATCTATGTGTAGATATTTGTAGACAAATAAGTATATACAAACCTTATACAAATCAATGTTGACATTAATTACTTTGGAGATGGGAGAAATGGGATTAGAAGGGAAAGAGTAAAAAATGTTTCTTTATATAACTCTGAACGACTTAACTTATTAGAAAACCCACATGTTATATTAGTATGAAATTCAATAAAAAGGAAAAATAAGCTATTAAATTAGAAATGTTTTTTAAATTCTGTATTTAAGAGCCCATCTCAAATACTACCATTTATGGCCTTTCCTATTCCTACATATAGATAAATTCTCTGTGTGAATTCCCACAGAATGTGGACCTCTGTCATGATTCTGATGTCCTACCTAGAATGACAGATATTGACTACTATTCTCATCCTCATACTTACACTACATCTCCATCATAGACCCACTTTTGGACCCTCCCTACACTAACATCTCAAATGGTGTTTTATACAGAAGAGGTACCTGTTAAATCCTTATTGAATAGGATTAACTGATTTCTCTGCTCTTCTTCCAACATGCCTTGCATGTTTTAAAAAATGTAGACTCTCACCCTGGCTGGTGTAGCTCAGTGGATTGAGTGTGGGCCTGTGAACCACATGATCACGGTTTGATTCCCAGTCAGGGCACATGCCTGGGTTGCAGGCCAGTTCCCAGCAGGGGACTCATGAGAGGCAACCATACATTGATATTTCTCTCCTTCTCTCCTTCCCTTCCTCTCTAAAGATAAATAAATAAAATCTAAAAAAAATGTAGACTCTCTCAAAAAATTTGCCTTAGCCTGTACATGCAGCAATCCCTATTGACACTTGTCTAATACAATGGCATATTATTTTCTAACTATTTCTAGCCAATTTATATTTTGGTTCATAATTTGAAGGGAACTAAAATGAATAATTTCTTTTAATATTGTGAGCTGATAACTCAGTGAACTCCAAGCAGTCATGTGTCTTTAAAATTAACTTGAAGCACCCAGGCTGACCTTGGCATACACAGTCCATCAAGCTCAGGGCTTAAAAAACCAAAGTAGTGATTAACCCTGCCAGAGATGAAGTGGCTGATGTCAAACTCCTCCAAATTACACCCATGCTTGACCTGCTGTTCTCTTTCTGAATGCACTTCATTACTGAGAAACCATCATTCAGGGGATATATACTTAAACATTTAATAAATCTGTGATCAAAATCAAGGAGCATAATTAAACCTTTGATGAAAATGGAGGAGAATGAGAGTAGAAGACAGAGAACAAAGGAAAGATGTTTGTTAACTATGTGGTCAGAAATTCTGACCCTTTAAGTTGTCCTTTAGATCATGATACCACTGGATCTGGTGACAGCAAATTTATAAGGGACTAAAGTCCAATTGCCATGGACATTTAAGAAACTTCCAGGGAGTTAAACCAAGGCACTTTCAATAATGCTGGCAAGAAAAGTTGACCTTGAGTTCACTCATTGCCCTACTGCAAGAATGATAGTCTCAGTTCAATATAGACCCAATAAATAAAACACCATACCTCTAAAACTTACTTTAGATTTGTAGAGAGGGTTGGGGATCAGAAAATGTATACCAAATAAGGTGAATAGCTAAGTAATGTAGAGAGGAGCTGCAAGACGTGATAAGAAAATACAGGAACAGGGGTCAAGAGACCTGTTTCTGGTTCTTTTCTCTGCTACTAATATCACCATGTGACCTTGAACAGATCACTTCACCCCTTAAAAGTCTCAGATTCCTCACTTTAAAAACAATGGGAATTTCATTTGTTTCTCAAGTATAACTTGCAAAAGAATCACTTGGGAGTCTTTTTAAAATGCAGATTCTGATTTAGCAGATCTGGGGTAAGAGTTTATATGTTAAGTTACTCAGAGCTATATAAAAAAACATTGTCTACTCATTCCCCTCCCTAATTCCACTTCTCCCACCCCCAAAGCCATCAGACAAGCTCCTGAGTGATCCACAGACTACACCTCGAGAAGCAAGGAATTGGGTGATCTCCGAATCCCATTTCAACTCTAAAATCCTAATTCCTAAGCCAGGATTTTTTACCTTCTTAGGTAAAACCTTCTGAGTTTCTTCCCTCCTCTTCTTCTCCAGTCCCCTCTACCCCTGTCCTAGGTTGGCCTCTCTAGAGATTCAGTGTGCCTTCCTTCACAATTAAGCAGTGACACAATTCCCATAATCACCTGGGATTCTCCACCTCAACAAAATGAAGAAGAATGGAAATAAAGCAATCACTCCTTTCTCATTTTCTAAGTTTAAAGGCAAGCACATAGACTTTTTTTTTATTAAAGAGACTTTATTTCTAGTCATTTGAAAACCAGGTAAGGGGAAGCTCTAGACATTTCCTTCCAGTTTTATCAATATGGGAATTAAAGTGAATATATAGGTCTGTGTTTCCTACAAAATTATGTTTTCTCATTTCATGACAAATTCTTTGAAACTGTAATTTTAATGACAATATAATATTCCATCATATAAATGTCCATTATTTACACAGCAATTGTTGTGCAGTGAAGCAGTTGTTTGCAGTTTTAAACAATATTAGGATAAACATTGCTTTTATAGCTACCATTTGTTATTTATGTCACACATTAGGCCAGCTGCTTTATATACATCATTTCATTTAATCCTCACAATCACCTTTCTAGTTGAGTATTATTATGATGTATATTTTAAAGAGAAGGAAATGGACACAGAGAAGTCAAATGACTTACTTAGGATTACACAGCTAGTCAGAGGTGGAACTACACTAAAGTCTGTGTGACTCCAAAGCCAAAACTGTGTGACTCAAAACTGCTGCATGACAATATCTTTTTGTACATAAACCCCTAGGGGCTTCTCTGTCTATTTCATTAGGATAAATTTTTTGTTTGTGTATGTGAATTTTTAAATTTAATTACAAAAGTGGTATAAATTCATAGAAACAATTTGAGCAATGCATGGATATAAAAGGAAAATCTACACCTCATGCAGCCCTGGCCCCTTCCTCCCTTGGCCTCCACATCATTGTTTGTGTCCATGGCGATGCACATATGTTCTTTGTCTTGAGAAAGAAGAACAAATTTGAAGGGATCACAATACTGTATATCAAACTATACTACAAAGCCATTGTAATCAAAACAGCCTGGTACTGGCACAAAAACAGTCATGTAGATCAATGGAACAGAATAGAGAGCCTATAAATCAACCCAGGCCTTCAGGGTCAATTGATATTTGACAAAGGAGGCAAGAACATATACTGGAGTAAAAGCAATCTGTTCAATAAATGGTGTTAAGAAAATTGGACTGGATCATACAAAGAAAATGTTATTTTCCCTCCCTTCTATGATTGAGGTATATTTCCATGCTATGTATTTTCTATGCTAAAATAGCACACATAAAGGCATGATTCATGTGTTTTTCACCACCATATTTCCAGTGCCTGGCACAGAGCTAGGTAGGACTTAAAAATATTTGTTAAAAAAACAAATAGGTAATTGAATACATTTACTTTAATAAAAATGGAGTCTTACCACAAATATAACTCTGAAATTATTCTTTTCACTTAATAAATCTCAAGCAACTTTCCAGGGCAAAAAATATATATCTAATTATTTTTAAAATAACTGTATAATATTCTATAATATGGATATATAACAATTTATTAATTTCCCATAGACAGATATGCATGTTTATAGATTTAGGGAGTTACTATTGATGGTATATTAAATATCCACATGTTGAGGATTTAATTTCTTTAGTGTAATTTCCATAATTAGAATTACTGGCTCAAAAAGGATATATATTTTAAATTTTAATATATAGTGCCAGGAATTTTTCTAAAATGTTGATTCAATTCACATTCAACCAAGCAATATGTAAAAGTGGCCATATCCCCATATCTTACCACTTGGTCAAACTTTTACATTTTTATCAGTCTGGTGGTAAAAAACATCTTGATGTTTTGATTTGCATTTTCTTTATTATTAGTAAAGTTGAATGGCCTTTAAGATTTTTTTTCTGTCTTTCTTCCTTTTCTTCTATGAATTGCAGGAAACATGCTCTAATTAAAATTGCCAAATTAAAGAATATGAACATTCGAAAGGTGCTTGATGCTTAGCCAAGCTGCCCTCCAAAAGTGATGGAACAACTTACCCTTTCCTGTTTCACCTAACTAGGTATTGTAATTCTAGAAATAAAATAAGGTATTTGCCAACTTGAGAACCTCTGTTCGTTTACTTGGACATTTCTCATCTTTCCTTCAGAAAGCCCATTGTCTTTTTAAATTTTTCTTTTCCTTCAGAAAGGTCCTGTGAATAGCTCCATCCCTGTGGGACAAGGGTGGGTGGAGGGAAGGGCCTCCAGCAGGAAGGGCTTGTAAATACAGCCAAAGTTGTAGTGGGAAGTTAAAGGCATTTCCAGAACACAGTGGAACAGGAGAAGGAGCACTGGTCTTTATCCAGAAGAACTGAGAGCTGGTCTAGAGGGTGAAGGCAAGTTTACACTGGCTTTTGCTGCAGGGCCTGGCCAGGGTGACATGGAGGTACAGGATGGGAGGAATGGATGCTGCTCTATAAAATGAGCTCCATTTCTCCAGTCACATTCCAGGAAGAGTTGGCCACAAATGGGCACAATATAACTGGACGGAATTTAATTCAAATGAACAAGTACTATTCAATATTTGCCATATGCAAAGCCCTGAGCCAGGGAACCGATTTCTGCTCTAAAAATTACATAGTCACATGGAATACACGTAGAAGTTATTCATAAAAATCCTGACGCAGAGTATTTGTAACAGCAGAACCAGCTCAAAATGGTCCAACTTGTTTAAGGAGATAGTGAGTTAGTTTTCAGAGACAACAGACCAAATCTGCAAGTAAAGCAGCCAAAGCATGTGCAGAGGAGAGAAATTTGATCTCCAACTACACACAGAACCAAAGGACCAAGGGCATAACTAGAACTTGAACACCAGAACCCTTTCGGGAGCAAAAAGTCCATTGTCCAGGAAAATTCGGTGCTGATGCCCCTTACCATAAATGCCTAAGCTTCAAGCTCCTCCAGATAAAACTTGCTCCACCAGAGCTTTGTCTACCCGTTCCCCCAGCCCCTTAGTATCCCATCTGAACCCTGGATCAGTGAGTTCAGGTTTTTAAGTATTAGCTTCCCATTCTGCTGGATGGCACTTGCCAATCTTTCTCCACTGCAATTCTCAATGTCCAATGTTTGCCTCTGCTGGCTTCAGCTGCACACACTCTGTTCTGTAACAAAAGGTGCAATTTATGATGAGTTCAAATAGAAAGAGGTTACATCCAGGTAGTAGGATCAGGGAAGGCTTTCTGGCCAGAGATCAGGAGGTTAGAGGGATATCTCAGTCCAAAAGAAGGTGTTATGTTGCTCCACAACCTCTCCCAGAGAATTCAGGCAGCGGTTTGGAAGACCACACCAATCCATGCATGACACTCATAATTCTCACAAATCCCCCTGCTGCCCTCACAGATTCATGCACTGTGGATCTGATCGAGTCAAGTATGTCAATTAAAATACACTCCTCTTGTGCCTGCTGAAGTTTGGAGGTTCTGTCCGAATTATGAGCATCTTGTGTGTCCCCAGTTAAATCAAGCTGGGAATCAGTATGGCTGTTTAAGAAAACACTAGTCAGTGACCTCTCTGGAACTATAATAGATAGATTTTTCTGAAGAAAGGATTGTCTGCAGGAGAATGAGTCAAAGAAAAAGAAGTAAGGGGTGGGTGTTTGGTTCTGTTCCCTTTGGACCTCTGGGGTTTTGAAGGATTGGTCTTGAGGAGTGAGGCATTCCAGACTAAAGACAGAGGACCTGCTTTTTTGAAAGCTGTGGATGCCTGAACTAAAGCAGGAAGGTTTCAGGTTGAGGTGAGCACTTCAGGGGTGAGAAGTCCAGCTCTCCTCTCTGGCCACCATAACCACTGAGTCATTCAGTGAGGGTCATTCAGTCATTCAGTCTGAGGGTCCCTTGCTGCTCCGACAGCCCAGGCCAGTGAGCACCCAAGGAAGCTATTTCTGAGAGAGCGTGTCCCTGTGAAGGGTATCAGTGACAGAGCTGACTATACCCCTGAGAACTCGGGAATAATGGAAAGATTGAAGGAGAGTGAGTGTGCAGTTCCCTCATCCTGCAGTGTGAGCTAGAAGCCGTCAGGATTCGGACGTTAGTGTTGATGTAAATTCATCTGTATCTACACTTTTCTGAGGCCTGGAAATGATTTAGTTACATGAGGAATGGTATATGATATCCTACCTAAAGTTCAATAAAGTCAACAACTGTTCATTGCCTTTGGAGAAAATAGAACTCAAACATCTTTACAAATTGGACACCCAGTCATGTTAGATGAAGCCTTCCAGCCCCACCTCAGAGGGCATTTTAGAATCCCATATCCTGTCCTGATGTGCTGTTCACTGGGTTCTGTGAAAAGCTCAAACTCAGAGTCTGGATGCATTGGTAAGAACTTCCTGGGAAGCCAGAGTCACTTGAACTGAATTAAAGTTCTACCACATAGTGTTTAATATCAGTTATATATTGGACCATGAATATGGTAGTATTTAATACTTATTAATTTGATTTGATTTAATGTCTTTATCTAGTGCACATGTTTTATTTTTAAAAGATTATATCTGGCCATGAAGTTTGTTTTCACTACACCCATGAGAACCAGAGGCATCCTCTTTCCCTACATACATTTCTCTTTCTACCTTTGTTGCTGTTGAACTATAGGAACTTCTTGCCTGGTGACCTGCAGGGAGGTGCCCATGACTCTCCCTTAAAGGCATGTATAAATGTAGCAGGAAGAAGAGGTAAAAGGCATGCAACTTCCTCTGGGAGTCAGGCATCATTTTCATAAGTGCCTCTATTCCCTCTCCCTTCTCCTCTTCCTCTAGGCTCCTTCCTAACCAGAAAACTACAAAGAATGGAAACCCTTTACTTTTATAGGGTCTCTCTATCAAATTTCTCATTTGGTAAATGCCATATTTGGGGGTGGGTATGATTTCCCATTTGCAAAGATAACCTAAATCTGAGACAAAGTTAACACAGGTCATTTATTCAGAGACTAGCAGCAAAAGAACCTTTCTGCCAACACTTTCATTTAAGCAGGGTTCCAAGGTGTTAGGGAAGAGAGTAAGTTTTACAGAGTGAAAATAAATACTGAGGCAAGATTCTGATTGCCAGGTTTTTTTGTGAAGGTGGGATGTGGAAGCTGGGAGGATTTTTTAATTGGTCTTTGGGTATATTCAGCAGTACTTGGTTAGCTGTGAAGGGGCAAGCGAGCAGTCTGGAGACTGAAAAAATGAAATAGTGTTCAGTATTGGGCAAAGGGTTTTCTGTAGTCAGTCATTCTCTGAAACAAGTGGGGATCCTTGTGTGTTCTTTTATGATCCTTATGAGAAACTGACCACCATGACAGGAAGTTTCTTACATTAAAAGCCAGTGATGGTAAAATTTAAATAAATTTTTTTTGCTGAAAGATAATTAGCTTAATCTTGATTCTAAACTAGAGCAAACAATAATTGGGAACCACATTTATTTAAAAAAGTGTATACTTCCTTTTAAATGACCCACTTTGGCTACACAAAGCTCAACCCTGATCAGAGTGTGCTGCCTACTTTTAAAGGCTGCCTGGAGCAGGCACACATGTTTTCTACCATCCTCCCTCCTTGTCATTTGCAGCTGAGGCCCTAGAATGCTGCCCCAGTTCTTCTATGCACATCTCTCTGCTGTCCTTCTGCACCTGGAGGTAGGCTTCTCTTTGTCTTTAGTGATTCTTCCCCGTACCCCTGAATTCTTTCCTTAGGTTCATTCCTTTCAAGGATGGTGGAGAGTAGGCTATACCTCTTTGAAAATCCCTACTTAAAGTCAGAGGTGACATAAGAAAAAAATTTAAAAAACTGACTAACTGGTGTGATGATGTTCAGAACTGCTAAGACTAGAAGATCCTGGAAGATCTTCCCAGATGGCCACCCTCTGGAAAGGAGCATCTCTTCTCTCCAGGAAGAATGTACTACAACATGTCTCCCTAAGAAAAGCCCAAGACCGACCATCATCCACTCTAGAGGGGAAAAAGTGCCCCCTTGCAATCACTGCCCGCCTCCACTGTCTTGGTTTCTTGTCCCAGGATTGACTTTGACCTTATCCAAGAAAAGATGTCAGTTGTGATGCTCAGTACCCTCAGGGATAGCTCCACCCACAATCACAAGGGTGTGGTCTTACCCTCTGACTTCCATCAAGACCATTAAATCACATAAGAACGTGGCTATCAGCCTTAGTACATTCCAGGTTAATCAGGCATAAGAAAGACTAAGGGTTTGTCTTTGGGTGGGATGCTATATTATAGGACCTGTAATGTGCAAGGACCTTAATACACTTTATTTTCAATCCTGCTGACAGTACTGTGAGGTAGGTGCTGTTAACCTCATTTTACAGATGAGAAAACTGAAGTTCAAAGAGGTTAAACAACTAAGCCCAAACTCATTCAAGATGGAAAGCAATGAAGCCAAAATTTGAACTCAACTCTTACAGCTTTTAAAACCTCTGTTCTCTTCACATGATTAAGGGCAATGCCACATGTGATTTAAAGTAGCCACGGGGGGTGGGATGGGATGGGAGTAATAGACAGAAAACTGTACTTGAAAAATAATTAAATAAAAACATTGGGAAAAATTTTTAAAAAATGAAATAAAATAAGAAAAATAAAGTAGCCATTGTTTCTTCCTACTGGTTACCAAATACTGCACTGTCTAAGTCCATTTTGCTGTGGATTCTACATTAACCTTCTAACCTTTAACAATACAGTAGTCCCCTTTTATCCATGGTTTTGCTTTCTATGATCAATGTACAAAAATATTACATGAAAAATTCTAGAAACAAACAATTTCTAAGTTTTAAATTGTACATCATTCTGAGTAGTGTGATTAAATCTCCCGCCATCCTGCTCTGTCCCATTCTGGGTGTGAAGCATCCCTTTGTCCAGCATCTCCACACTGTACATGCCACCCTCCTGTCAGTCCTCAGTGGACATCTTGGTTTTCAGACTGGTTATGACAGAGAGAGAGAAAGAGAGACCTCTTTCACATAACTTTCATTACAATATATTGTTATAATTGTTCTCTTTTATTATTAGTTGTTAATCTCTTACTATGCCTAATTTATAAATTGAACTTCACCATATATATGTATGTATAGGATACACATAGTCTATTTAGGGTTCAGTACTATCTACAGTTTCAGGTTTCCACTGGGGGTTCTTGAAATTATCCCCAGTGGATAATGGGGGATGATTATATCCATCTCCCTCTCTCAGATGTAAATTTTTACAGTCAGAAGCCATCAAGTTGAGGAACATGTATAAAGGACCCATAGACAAAGATGACAAAGGGGGGTATTGAATGTGGGAGGTGGGTGATGGGTAGGGAAGGGGAGAGCAATGGGGACAGCTGTAATTGAACAGCAATAAAAAAAGAAAAACTTCTTTTCTCCTTCTTCATTTCTCCTTCTTCTCTTTTTTTCCATGCCCTCCCAAAACTTTTTCCGTCTCCACTTTACTGTCCTCCCTTATCTCCTAAGTTTAAAACAATTTTTATGTTTTTTTACCCATTCGTAAACCTTACTTATCAGAAGTGACTGGCAGTATAGATAAGGGATAAGTCTCCTGTCTTTGTATGAGAGTACTTTTGCTTTCCAAGGAGACCAGTGTGGCTGTCACCGATCCCAGATTTCTGGTACAGGTTAATGTCTTTTAAAAATGTTAGAGTTCAAGATCTGTGTCCATATAAATACTGAAATTGTGAGCACAAGTTATAGGTCCTTGGAGAAGAAAAGTTGCTTAATTAGGTGGACAGCTTCCAAAATTCCCCTTGGTAATCCATCCTCATGACTGTTTCTCTTTTACAAAATAGTTTCCAGAAGAGTTTGGAATTTGCCTTCTGAGGTGTCAGAGCACCTCTCACAAAGGCTACTCCACCAGCAAAATTATCTGAAACAAATTACTGGAAGCAGTGAATTCAGGGCTTGCACCCCTGAGTGCTGGGAATGTGCTTACTAGTGGTGGCCCTTTAACGCACTGTAGGAGAACAACAGCTTTACTCATCTATCGGAGTTTTTTTTTTTTTTATTTTAAATAAACTTGAGGACTACTTGTATAAGCAAAGTAAATCAAAGAACTGAAAAGAATTATCTGTATAACTTGAAAAATCTGCTATGGAAGTAGAAAAGAATCGCCACAGCCTCCACTGCACTGGCTCTCGGAAGTGCCACAGATCAAATTCTAAGGGGATAGCTTGGATTTCCCCTACCCTGTCAAACTGGGCAAATGACTGCAAATCACTTAGCTCTTCTGTGTCCTCCATAACGCTTCCCTTCCCTCTTCCTACATAGATACCAATGATAGCTCTGGGGTCCAAAGTGTGCTTGGTACATTTTCCAGGAAGAAAAGCCCTTTCCTCCTCTCAGCATTTGCAAGCCCTGTTCCAGAGCTTCTTTCTTTGACATCCTGGAAAGGAAGGGTTTCCATCTTGATTTTCAGGGTATTTACCACTAATTTGGGCCCATTGTGGGCTTGGCTTCTTTTGTTTCAAGTTGGGGCCCTGAAAGTTTTAGAAATGAGGAAACAAAGAATACAAGCAAGGAAACTAAGTGGTTTGTAGGTATTGTTATTAATGAATCTCTGAGTATTACCTTTAAATTAGAGGGTAATTTTCATTTTTATACTCAAGTATTTGTATATTCCTTGGCCATAAAGAAACTATTAACCCAGACATCCTCCAGTCTCTTTTGTGGACTTTTACATTTTCAGAGACAAATAGTTGCAAAAAGACATGTTTTAGGAGAAAAAATAGTGCCAAAATGCCTGGATTCTAAGATAGTTCTACCAAAAAGGCAAGTAGAACCAAACATAATTGAAGCCAATAGAAATAAAATTCTATGTCTAACAACTAATCCCTAACTAATTAGAGCTAACAACAAGGTTGTCATATATAAGGTTAACAGCCAAAAATAAATTGCATTTCTTTATGGCAGCAAAATCCAATTATGAAATACAATCAGAAATTATGTAGCATTCACTATAGTAACAAAAGTTATGAAGTATATAGTACTTAACAAAGAATGTCTAACACTTCTATATGCTGTTAAAGGATAGAAAAGAATTCTCATTAACTGTAGAGATAATTCAGTCTCTTGGATAGGACAACTTAGTTTTGTAAAAAAAAAAAAGTTCAATTCTTGCCAAAATTAATCTATAAGTTAAATATAAATGTAATGCAATACCAATCAAAATTCCAGCTGCTTTTTTTGAAGGAGATGATAAAGTTATTTTAAAATGCATGTAGAATAACATCAGAAGACAGCTTATGAGGTCCTAGCCTCTATCCTCCCTTCCCTACCCCAACAAAAACAATTTAACAACTCCCCACAATTGAAAATCACTATGGGAGAGCTCCAGAGGACAATGAAGAACTGTTGCAACTCAATAGAGCACAAAACTGAGGATGGCCACATAGAAAAGCACAGAAAACATTCTATCAGTATCGCTCCATTGCCCAGCTTGATAGCTAGCACCAAGAGAAATTCCCTCGGCTCTGACCTATTGTCTCAAGGGAAAAGGAGAGCAGGAGAACCTCAATAGCCCTTGCCACAACAGTGACACCTGTAACTTTTGCCAGTGAAGATGTCTGTAGTCTTTGCTAATGTTCAAAGTCTGTGCTGCTGCACCCCATGAAATAGAAGCATGCCTTCCTCCCACCACCACCATCATACATGCGGCAAGCATGCCCACCCCTACACTTTTATTCAACATAGTACTGCAAGTAATTAGATAATAAAAAGAAATAAAAGGCATCCAAGTAGAAAAAAAGAGATAAAATTATGTTTGAATTTACTATGATATCATCTATAGAATACCTAAAGACTCCTCCAAAAAACTATTAGAATAAAATAATTCAGTAAAGTTGCAGGATGTAAAAATCAACATACAAAAATCATGTGCATTTCTATACAAAAACAATGAACTATACAAAAATGAAGTTAAGAATATTATTCCATTCATGATAGCAACAAAAAATTAAAGTATTTAGAAATAAATTTAACCAAAGAGGTGAAAGACTTGTATACTGAAAATTACAACATTAATAAAGGAAGTTAAAAAAGATACAGATAAGTGGAAAATCATTTTGTGTACATGGACTGGAAAAGTTAATATTGTGAAAATGTCCTTATTAACCACAGTGATCTGCAGATACAATACAATCCTCATCCAGTTTTCAATGGCATTTTTCACAGTAATAAGTAAACTATCCTAAAATTAATTAATAAACTATCCTAAATTAATTAATAGACAAAGCAATTTGATCAAGAAGAGCAAAGCTAGTGGCATCACATGTTCTGATTTTAAAATAAATTACCTAGATACAGTAACCAAAGCAGTATGGTATTGGCATAAAAACAGACATATAGACCAATAGAGCACCCAGATATAAATTCACACATCTATACTCAACTTATTTTTGACAAGAATGCCAAAACACACAGTAGGGAAAGAATAGTATCTTCAATAAATGTTACTGGACAAAATGGATATCTACATGCAGAGTAAAGTTAGAACCTTATCTCACACCATATACAAAAATCTCCTCCAAATTGATTAAAGAGTTAGAGGTAAGACCTGAAATCATAAAACTAGAAGAAAACAGCTCCATGATATTGGTCTGTGAAATGATTTTTAAGTGACATTGAAAAAACAAGCAACAGAAGCAAAAATAGACAAGTGGGATTGCTTCAAATTAAAAAGCATAGCATAGCAAAGGAAACAATCAACAAAATAAATAGGCTACCTGT
This sequence comes from Sturnira hondurensis, assembly GCF_014824575.4. Classification (NCBI taxonomy): domain Eukaryota; kingdom Metazoa; phylum Chordata; class Mammalia; order Chiroptera; family Phyllostomidae; genus Sturnira; species Sturnira hondurensis. Next base: position 220,331 of record NW_028088424.1, on the reverse strand, counting down.
GGAATGAGAGAAAATATTTGAAAGCCTGATTAGGAGTTAATATACAAAATGTATAAGGAACCCCTACAACTCAATAGCAAAAAATAAATACAGTACATGAATTGCTTAATGACTGAGAAACGTGTCATAGGCAATGTTGTTGTTGTGCAAATGTCACAGAGTGCATTTAACACAAACCCAGATGCTATAGACAATTACACATTGAGGTTGCCTGGTACAGCCTATTGCTCCTAGGCTGCAAATCTGTACAGGGTGTTACAGTACTGCTTACTAAAAGCTATTGCAACACAAAAGAAAGTATTTGTGTATTTCAATGTGGAAAAGGTACTGTAAAAATATGGCATAAAAGATTTTAAAATGGTACACTTGTATAGGGTACTTACCATGAATAAGGCTTGCAGGACTAGAAATTACTCTGGGTAAGTCAGTGAGTGAGTGCTAAATACATGTTGAGACCGAGGACATCACTGCACACTGCTGTAGACTTGATATAAACACTGTCACACAAGTCCTACCCCACTTCCTTCTGACTGGGTCAAAAATAGAACATCAAGGACATCAATCCTTCTTTATGAATACAGAGGTTGACTGGGCTGCTTGAAAATATCCAGGAGAAACTGGCTGGGTAGGGCATAGATCAGCATAAAAGTAACTGTCAGGAGGCAGTGAAAGGTAGCCTGAGGATCAGTAAAAGTAAGAATCAAGATGGAAAGATAGAGGAGCTAGGGGGGTTGTCATGGCAACATGGTTTGTTTATTGCATATTGAAGCAGTGGTCAGATGAAAAAACTTTGTGGTACTCATTTAAAAATGGGAGGGATGGTATTTAACACAGAGAGGGTATAGAATGAGGGACTCAGTATTTTGACTTTAGAAATGTTTTTCATTCTGCTGTCTCTATCTGGCACAAAGGGCTCTCTCTGGCATTGAATTGATGGAAGAAATAAAACTTATACATGCTTTACATCAATGCTGCCTGAAAATATTCCCAAAGCACAGGGCCAGGCTGGCTCCACACTATCACAGAAAGCTTTTCCTAAAATGGCAGCGGCACTCAATACCTGTTAAGGTACGCCTGTGAACCTGTGTGCTTGCACAAAACCTTAGGTCCTTAGCAAAGCATTTACACAGTGTACTGTGAAGACCATCAGGCTAGATCTGGGAAGGCTGTAGCACTCCCTGAGTATGTAGCTCTGGGGGACCAGCTCCTCTGTGCTGAAACAGGTCAGTGGCTGACTGATTGGGATGTAATTTGTGCACCCAAAATTGAGATGCTGCGAGTGAGAGTAAATCACTTGCCAAGCCCCACAGAGATTGCTCTCATGAGGAAAAAAATCCTCCTGACCCACATAGCCTTCTATTTCTTACAGGAAATTCAGTTCCATTATAATCTTATGGGACCGCTGTTGTATATGTAGGTCATTGTTGAAGGAAATGTTGGTATGTAGTGCATGACTATAATCCCAATTTATAAATGGGCAAAAGGCCTGAGTAGATATTTTTCAAAATAAGACATACAAATGGCCAGCAGACATTGAAAAGGTACTCAGCATCATTAATCATCAGGGAAATGCAAGTCAAAACTTCAGTGAGCTATATCATCCCACAGTTATTAAAACAGCTTTTATTATAAAGACCAGAGATGCTGAAAAAGATGTGAAGAAAAGGGAACATTTCTACACTATTGGTAGGAAAGTAAATTGGCACAGCCTTTATAAGAAAGAATATGATGTTTCCTTGAGAAATTAAAACTAGAACTATCATAGGATCCAGATAGTCCACTTCTGGATATACAGCTAAAGGAAAAAATCAGTATCCCAAAGAGATACTTGCACTTTTTTGCTTGTCAATTCTACCTCAGTAAAGATGGGGGAGATATATTTCCATAAATAGCAAAGTCAACTTAGATTTTTTTTTAAAGGGCCAAAAGATGAAAGACAGCTTGCTTCATTAGCTATGATCATGCTACAAGCTCTAGTACAAAAAAGGAATAGTACTGGTGAAAAACAAACAAATAGACTAAGAAAATAAATCAAAATGTTCAGAATGAACTCATATGTATGACAACCTAATAAAATTATAAAGGTGGTACACAAACCAATGGCACAAACGCACACCACTTAGTAGGTGGTGATGGAAAAGAACTGTTTCCGGGGTGGAGATGAGGGGAGAAGGCCAGCAAATAGAAACCAAAGGGACAAGGACAATCTGTGAATACTATCATACTTGTGGTTTGTATCCCATCCATGTAAAATGAAATAATTATTATTTTTCAAAAGTATGGGACAATTCTTTGAAGACGATAATATTTTGAGCTATCTTTTGCTATGTTTTTTTTTAAATGTAAAGAAGCCACATAGAGGTACCTCTGGCTCTTCAGGAGTGTGGATATAGAAGAAAAACGCAAGTACAATCACAGCTCACTGCTGTCCCAGCTATCAGCAGGATACAAGTTAACTAAGCCTGTGTAGTGTTCTGACATCTAAGCTAGGGACTGCCCAAAACAGAGAGTGAGTTCAGATGGCAGGAAGACGGCTGAAAGTTGGAGAGAAAAGCAGGACCAGGTTTACTGGCATATGCTGGGTGAGTGGGAGGAGCTGCACTAAAGGCACTGGGTCCAGTGGATACTCGCAGTTCCCATTCTTTCTTGGACATTGCTTTTAAGTAGGACTTTCCGGGATCAGCCATGTTAGCTGAACTGACCTATTTGTGTGTTCAAATAAAGGTATGGGTAATCTTTTGTCCTTGAGTTGACCAAACTCCCAGATATTTTAGCCTAGCCTCTGAGCCCTAAACCGCATTGCACAGGGGCCTTGGAATCATGTGCCAGCAGAAAGAAAGCCTCCTCCCCTGATAGCCCCTGAAAGCTTTCCTGAAGCCCTGTTCCCTGGCTCAGGTGGAGGATTCACATACCTCCTTCCTGACACAGATGAAGCACTACTATTTCAAACTCTGATGGCTGTCAGTTTCTGTTAACATTGTAGTGTTGTTAGATTACAATTTTATTGAAATACACCAAGAAGACACTAACATCTTAAATACCTATGCACCCAACATAGGAGCACCCAAATATATAAAGAAAATCCTAGAGGACCTCAAGAAAGATATTGACAACAACAGAATTATAGTAGGGGATTTTAACACCCCACTGTCAAAAGTGAACAGATCTTCCAAACAAAATATCAACAAAAATATTGCAGCATTAAATGACACCCTAGATGAAATGGGCCAATTGATATATATAGAGCCCTCCATCCCAAAGAAGCTAAATACACATTCTTTTCAAATGCACATGGAACATTTTCAAAGATAAACCACATGATAGGACACAAAACGAGTCTCAACAAATTCAGGAAAATAGAAATCATACCAAGCATTTTCTCTGATCACAAGGGACTGAAATTGGAAACTAACTCCACAGGAAAAAACCCAAAACACCCCAAATTATGGAGACTGAATGGTATACTATTAAGCATGAGTGGGTCAAGATTGAAATTCGGGAAGAAATCAAAACGTTTCTGGAAACAAATGAAAATGAACTCACGACAACCCCAAACTTATGGGACACAGTGAAGGCAGTTCTGAGAGGGAAGTTCATAGCAATGCAGGCTTACCTAAAGAAAATAGAACAACCTGAAATTGTCTCTGAAAATTTCAAACAAACAACCTACCCCGACACCTCCAAGAACTTGAGGAACAACAACAAAGACAGCCCAGAGCAAGTAGAAGGAAGGAAATAACCAATATCAGAGCAGAACTAAATGACATAGAGACTAAAAGCACAATTCTAAGGATCAATGAATCCAGGAGTTGGTTTTTTTAAAGATAAAAAAAATAGACAAGCCTTTAAGTAGGCTCATCAAGAAAAGAGAGAGGACCCAAATAAACACAATCAGAAATGAAAGAGGAGAGATTACAACTGATACCACAGAAATAGAAGGGATTGTAAGAAATTACTATGCAGAACTGTATGCCAAGAAATTTGAAAACCTAGGTGAAATGAACAAACTTCTAGAAAAATATAATCTTCTAAAAATCAATGAAGAAGAAGTAAAAAGCCTGAACAGACCAATAACAGCATATGAAATTGAAGCAGTAATCAAAAAACTCCCATCACACAAAAGCCCTGGGCCAGATAGTTTCACTGGAGAATTCTACAAAGCTTTTAAGGAAGAGCTAACCCCTATTCTTCACAAACTATTCCAAAAAATCCAAAAGGAGGGAAAACTCCCCAACTCTTTTTATGAAGCCAGCATCATCCTAATCCCAAAGCCAGATAGAGACACAACAAAGAAAGAAAACTTCAGACCAATATCGCTGATGAACATAGACGCTAAAATCCTCAATAAAATATTAGCAAATCGCATCCAACAATACATCAAAAAGATCATACACCACGACCAAGTGACATTCATCCCAGGGATGCAAGGATGGGTCAATATTTGTAAATCAGTAAATATAATCACATAAAAAAAAGCAAAGACAAAAACCACATGATCATATCAATAGATGTGGAAAAAGCTTTTGATAAGGTACAACACCCATTTATGATAAAGGCACTCAGAATAATGGGACTAGAGGGAGCATTCCTCAATATAATAAAGGCCATATATGAAAGACCTACAGCCAACATACTCAATGGGCAAAAATTAAAAGCTTTTCCACCAAGGTCAGGAACAAAACAAGGTTGTCCACTTTCACCACTTCTATTCAATATAGTATTGGAAGTTCTAGCCACAGTGATCAGACAAGAAAAGGGAAGAAAAGGCATCCAAATTGGAAAGGAAGAAACAAAACTGTCATTGTTTACAAATGACATGATAGTGTACATGGAAAATCCTATAACCTCTAACAAAAAACTGCTCGAACTAATAAATGAATTTGGCAAAACAGTGGGATACAAAGTCAATATCCAGAAATCAAAGGCATTTTTGTATACTAACAATGAATCAGCAGAAGCAAAAATAAAAAAAAATCCCATTTGATATAGCAAAAACTAAAATAAGATATCTGGGAATAAACCTAACCAAGGAGGTAAAAGACCTGTATGCAGAAAACTACACAACACTGAAGAAAGAAATCAAGGAAGACACAAGCAAATGGAAACATATACTGTGTTCATGGATTGGAAGCATTAACATCATCAAAATGTCCATACTACCCAAAGTAACTTACAGATTCAATGCAATACCTATTAAAGTACCAATGACATATTTCACAGACATAGAACAAACACTTTAAAAATTTATATGGAACCATAAAAGACCCCGAATAGCAGCTGCAATTTTGAGAAAGAAGAACAAAGTAGGAGGAATTACAATACCTGATATCAAACTGTATTACAGGGCCACAGTAATGAAAACAGCGTGGTACTGGCATCAAAACAGGCACATAGACCAATGGAATAGAACAGAGAGCCCAGAAATAAACCCAAGTCTCTATGGTCAGTTAATTTTGAAAAAGGGGACAGTAACATAAAATGGAGCAAAGATAGCCTCTTCAACAAATGGTGTTGGGAGAACTGGACAGCTACATGCAAAAAAATGAAACTCGAGCACCAACTTACACCATACACCAAAACTAATATGAGGTGGATAAAAGACTTAAATATAAGCTGTGAAACCATTAAAGTCCTAGAGGAGAGCATTGGCAGGAAAATCTCAGATATTCCATGCAGCAACATTTTTACTGATAAGTCCCCTAGAGCAAGGGACATAAAGGAAAGAATAAACAAATGGCATCTCATCAAAATTAAAAGCTTCTGCATGGCTAAGGAAAACAGTATCAAGATAAAAAGAGAACCAACTGTTTGGGAAAACATATTTGCCAATGATACTTCAGACAAAGGTTTAATCTCCAAAATATACAAAGAACTCACTCGACTCCACTCAAAGAAGACAAGCAACCCAATTAAAAAATGTGCAAAGGACTTGACCAGACATTTCTCCAAGGAGAACATACAGAAGATCCAGAGACACATGAAAAGATGCTCGATATCGCTAGCTATCAGAGAGATGCAAATTAAAACCACAATGAGATACCACTTTACACCAGTCAGAATGGCCATCATAAACAAAGCAACAACCAACAAGTGCTGGAGAGGTTGTGGGGAAAAGTGGACCCTAGTTCACTGTTGGTGGGATTGCAGACTGGTAGAACCACTATGGAAAACAGTATGGAATTTTCTAAGTAAACTAAAAATGAAGGTGCCTTTTGACTCAGCAATTCCACTGTTATGAGTATATCCTAAGAACCCTGAAGCACCAATTCAAAAGAACCTATGCACCCCAATGTTCATAGCAGCACAATTTATGATAGCCAAGAGTTGGAAGCAGCCTAGATGCCTATTGGTAAATGACTGGATCAAAAAACTATGGTACATTTACACAATGGAATTCTATGCTGCAGAAAGGAAGAAGGAACTACTACCCTTTGCAACATCATGGATGGAACTGGAAAGCATTAAGCGAAATAAGCCAGGTGGTGAAAGACAAATACCATATGATATCAACGTTAAAAGGAATCTAAACAAACCAAACAAGCAAGCAAAATATGACCAAAGACACTGAAATACGGAACAGGCTGACAGGGTCCAGAGGGGAGAGGGGAAAGAATCATAGGGGAAGAGGGGATGGACTCACATGAACAAGCATAAAGGACACACGGACAATAATTAAGGTGGGGGGTGAATGGGAGGGAGGTGGGGAGCACTGGGGGGGGGCAGGGCTGGGAATATAAGACAGAAAGCTGTACTTGAACAAGAATTAAATAAAAAATTATTAAAACAGGAAATAAAACATTGACAGTGATTATTGCTAAATAGTGAAATTATGTGTGATTTTCTCTTCTGTAATTTCCAAGTCTGCAATTACCTGTGTAACTTTTATAATCAATAACTTTATAATCAGCAATCATGAATCACTTGTATAATCAGAAGGAAATAAAACTTCTTAAATTATCATAAAAAATTTTTTCTTGAAATAAGTGGGTTATTGATTGCAACTTTTTCCAGGATGCAATGCAATTTTGAAAGGAAGGACTGTGTTGTTGGAACAGGATTTTCACTCATTAGGATAATAGCTTTTTTACTTTTATCTTTTTAAACTTAAATTCTGACTAATTTCCTTACACTCTTTACATTTCCTTTATATCTATTGCCAATAGATGCCAATGCTAAATCTTCCCAAAGTCACCCCTTCAAAAGCATGGTGTGTCATGTGACCTCAACAGCTCCTTGGCCTCTTCTGGAAGCAGTGTGATATAATAAAGAGCACACGGGCTTTGGAATCAGATGGACTCTGGGTCCTGCCTACCTGTGGCTCTCTCCAGGTGTGATCTAGGAGAAATCACTTGACTCTGTTCCTCAGTTTCCTGTTCTATAAAATGGGGAAATAATATCTACTCTATGGGGTTATTATGAGGATTACATGACATAATGAAGATAAAAATGCTTAGTGACTAGCATAGATTAAGTGCTTGAAGATAGTCCTTGGAGTTAGTTGTTTGTGTGTTTATTTTGTGTTATGTGGTACTAGGCAAGATGTCAAAGTTAAATGAAGTTCCACTAACAGCCAGTCAGTGGAAATTGGGCCAAATGGCCAGTTTGGAAAATTCCCTGTTACGTAAAAGAGCAAATATTTGCAATACAAGTATTTTTTGTTTGTGTTGTAGGTTTGTTTGGTTTGTGTTTCTAAAGTTTGAGGTGGAACTTGGGTGGGCACATTGAGATACCCAGGCCACTCGTTGCCCCAATTATAAGTGCTGGCAGGTAAATAACAGTGCAGTTCTGATTCCTTAAGCTGGAATTGTCTGGTGAACTGTCCAGTTCAGCAGACAGTGGCTGGAGAAGGCTTCTCCCAGTTAGTAGTTGCTGCAAAGCTGCCATTGAAAGCACTCTGCACTAAACTCCACAGCCTACATTTAGGAAGGTGTGATCTCACTGCCCCTGCAAAAATTTCTGACAAACATGTGTCCTCTCTGAGCCTCAAATGCATTCCTTACAGAATATCAAGACAGCTAAACTGCTCATCTTCTATTTCTTCAGCTATGGAAGGTTCAGACTATCTCTGCTAGGTCTAATAATATACTTTGAGCTCATTTTGACCATGTAAGATACTGTCAAGCACCACTGTCAGCTGTGGTCTAGTAAAATGGTCCACAGCCAATTAGCAAGCCTCAGAACAATCATAATTATTTGTAGCTGACCCTGGTCAGGACTGTGATGACTTTATTGGTCTGCAGAGATCTGACATGTCCAGAGGGAGTCTTTGGGCCTCATCACCAGTCTTCTGAATGAATCTGCAAGGCCCCTTGAGTAAGTTTTGTCCAGTCAGACACAGCCCATGGTGGATACTTCTGTAAGCTGAGCTCTTTCTTGATTTCATGCCCTAGATGGTGGGTATTTATGCTCTATATTGAATATCTTTGTCTTATTTTCAGAATTTATTTTGTTCTCCCTCATTTCTGCGTGTTTGCACATGTTCTTCCCTCTTCCTAAAATACTTTCCCCCACAATCTCTCCTCTACATCTCTTTAATAAAATTGCATTTGTCCTTTGAGTCTTAGGTTAGATATCACATCCTCTAGGAAGGGTTTCCTCTCCATTCCCTCAAAGCAAGTCAGGGTTAGGTGATCTATCTCTGGTCCAAAACACACTGAGTTTCCTATCAGGGCACTCACCAAGGTGTACAGTAACTGCATGCTCACGTGTCACTTAGCCCACTAGCCCATGAGTCTGGGCAATCAGGGCTGCATCTTGTTCCCATGGAGTTCTCAGCACTTGCTCAGTGCCTAGCTTATCCAACTGCTCATTGACATGGGCCAAGGTTGTTCACTCTGAGAATAGATACAAAGCTCTTTTATGTTTCTTTCAAGATATAGGATTTGAGTCCATGAACACATGTATTATCAGTAAGAAGAAAGAATAATTGGGGAGAAGAATAAGGAGAGGGGACAACCTGTTTTTTTGTGTGCATCACAGTGCACATGTGAAGAATAGCAACTAGCCTACAAATTTTACAGTCTATTTTTAAGTAGATAACAGTCTTGAATCAAGCTTATATCTTTTGGACTTGGACATCCCTCCTCATTGGCAAGTTGTTTGGGACTAGGAGAAAACTTGCAGTTGGGATTAGAAGTGCAAAATGTACCTCAGACCTCAAACTGTTTCTGGCCTATGAGATTTTGAAGATTTTAAGGTGCATAGATTATAGATCTATGGATAGCAGACCTCATGAGTTACGTGGATTTTGAAATTGAAAAGAAAAGTTCTAGGGGCAATATGTGTTTTGCATTTGGTTGAACCAAACTGTGCAAAGAGGACTAAAAATAGTTATTCTGAAAGCAGTTGCCTTTTCCTCCAGTTTTCATTTTAACTCTTCTGATTTTTTTAAATTTTGTGGAAAGACTGTGAAATTTGAAAAACAATGTCTTAGTTTCAAATGATCTGCAAAAAATAAGGTTTCTATCATGTTACTTAACTACTGTAAAGCTGGGTGTGCTTCCTTCAAAAAGTTTCAACAGTGATGAACCAAAGAGATTAACAGATAACTTGCCAAAAATATATACAGATGGCAAAAAAGCATATTAAAAGATGCTGAATATCATATGTCACTAGGAAAATACAAATTAAAACAATAGGCTATAACTAAACATCTTTTAGCATGGCCAAAATCCAAAACACTCAAAGCATTAAATGCTGACAAAGGTGAAGAGAATGGAAATTCCCATTCACTGCTGGTTGGGATACAAAAGAGTATAGCCACTGTGGAAGACAGTTTGGCAATTTCTTTTTTTTTTTAGTTGAAGTTATCATTTTTTAAAATTTAACTCTTGTTCAAGTACAGTTTTCTTTCTTGTATTCCCAGCCCTGCTCCCCCCAGTGCTCCCCACCTCCCTCCCATCTCCGCCCCCCACCTTAGTTATTGTCCATGTGTCCTTTACAGTTTGGCAATTTCTTAGAAAACTATACGTACTCTTACTATATGATCCAACAATTGTACTCCTTGGCATTTAACCAAAGTAGTTGAAGATTTGTGTCCACCTAAATCTTTATAGCCACTTTACTCATAATTGCTAAAACTTTAAAGCAAACAAAATGTTCTTCAACAGGTGAATGGGTGAACTGTGGTACATTCAGACAATAAAATATAACTCTGCACTAGGAAAAAATGAAGTATTACACCACCATAGACATGTACAAACTTTAAATGCTTATCACTAAGTGAAAGAAACCAATCTGAAAAGACCACACATTGTTAAGATTACAACCATGTACCATTCTGGAAAACGCAAAGCTATGGAGACAGTAAAGAGCAGTGGTTGCCAGGGGTTGTGGGAGTGTATGGGGGAGGGATCACTAGGTGGGGGACAGAGCAACTTGATGATGAATACATGCCATTATACATTTGTCAAAACTCATACAATGTGCAACACTGAGAGTGAATAGTAATGTAGGTTATGGGGTTAGTCAATGTAGGTTCATGGTGTAACACATGTACCACTCTAGGGGAAGATGTCGATAATCAGGCATGGGGGGAGTGCTGTGAACGGCTGAGGGCAGAGAGTATATGGAAAAATCTCTGTACATTCCTCTTAATTTTGTGTTAACTTTAAAATGTTCTAAAGTAATACAGTTTTAAGAAAAAGATAATGACAAGCTTTATCTGTCAGGGTTATTGTGAAAATTAAACTAGTTAATGTTAGCACTTTCTGTAAATAGTAGCCACTTGGTGTTACAGTATTTTTCCTAAGAAGCATTCCTGATGTTATTGTTGTTGAACAACAAAGAAAACAACAGTTTGGGTCAAACATATATTAAATTTTAGATATGACAGTGTTCTAAGAGTTTTCTCAGTGAGTTTCTTACCCCTGCTTACCTTCTACACGTGAAATTCTCAATATTTTATTGGGGTTTGCTTTAGGAAATATTAGTGATCAGTAAACATGGATTTGTATGTTCATAGGAGGCAAACAATAGAGACTAAATGACTAAAGACAAAATGTCTTGGCAAACTTTTGTGGTGGTGGTGGTTGGTGGTGGTAAGGATAACTCAGCAAAGCAAAGGAAAAGCTGCAGAACCAGATCTCAAGAAAAACCAAAAGCACATCTGTGGGGAGCAGGAACTACCTGTCATTGAGAGAAAGCATGTGGCTCCCTGTCTGAAAAGCTTACAAATCTCAAGGAAGTGATCTATTGGCAGCGAATGGCTTTGAGTAATTGTCCTCACTTTTTTGCTGTAAAGTATAATTGTCCTAAAATTTGGGGATGGAGACCAATAGAGGAAATTCCTGTTCATAAAATTTTAATATTCTGCACTTGGGGTTTACTTGGCTACTAGTGAATGATTAAGGATAATGAACTCTAGATGCTATTTGGCAATGATCATTTTTCCTAGTTACTGGTTGGAAAGATAGATTTATTTCACTTTAAATATTATTGATTATAAACTTGTCATGAGGTTACCTAGGGTGAAAGTACTGATGGACTTTTTAAAGATTAATTTTGAGTAGATGAAGGACATAATCAAATCAGTAACTGGGTGGATTTGGGTGGGGATGGAATCAATAAATACTGAAACTTCTAGTGGGCTGAATGTGTATAAAGCCACTTGAAGGGTATCCTTTGATTTCTGTCCCTCATTAGTCTTGCTAGCACCTGTCTCTGAGACATGTCGGGTGCCTAGGAGTTCTCATACTGACACTGAAATGGGTTCCAAGATGTGATACATTTTGTCAAAGATGCATGGGAGTCAGACTTCTTAGTAATCAATGCCGAATTGCTTCCTCTATAAGCTGAGCTGATGCCTTACTCTGGAGAAAGAAAGACTTTTTATAAGAAACTGAATTTATACAAAATTGACCAGGCTCTGTGTCTGAGCCACATAACACAAGACAGTCAGAGGCCACGAGGCCATGAGCCTCTGTATCATCAAGGTCCTTCCCACTCACCTTCCCACCCACCGGCAGTGTTAGTACCAAGGGCACGTTCCTTGGGTACAGCCATCCTTGTGTACAGCTACTGAGTAGGGCTCCTGAGCCCCTCTTCCTCCTCTAGCCCTGTTGTGGCAACTTCTTCGAGGAAAGCTTCAACGACCTTTATACAGGTTCCATCTGACACCATCTACCTTGGGCCATCCCATCCTTGCTATCTGTCCTAGAACCTTTCTGGAAGGGTGAAACACAGGGCCAGAAGTTCATGGACAATTACCATGCTTCCTTCCATTTCCTGGATGATTGTAGGCTTCTGGGTATGTCCCAGGGAATCAGCATAATGGTGACAGATTCGGTATCTGTCCTTCTATTGACTTCCATCCCTCCCTGTTTTGTTCCCTTGTCCCTCCCTCCTGTTCCTTGGGATCATTTTCTAAGCAACTATTTGAGTACAAGCCCTTCTCATGCTCTGGGAAGCACCTGGGCTAAGACAACCTTCCAAAATTGTCATCTGAAATAAGCCTACCCATCTTGCTTGCTTAGGTACCTAAAAATGATCTGATTTTCTCTCATTATACTTAAATTTTAAGCAAAGATTTGAATCATTCTGTTTTCTCATATCTGCATTCACACATAAAATAATATCACTTTTCTATAAGTGGCACTTCATGTTTTCAGAGGTTGGCTGTTTTTTAAAATATTTTATTCATTTATCTTTAGAGGGGAAGGGAAGGAGACTAGGAGAGAAATATCAATGTATGGTTGCCTCTCACGGGTCCCCTGCTGGGAACTGGCCTGCAACCCAGGCATGTGCCCTGACTGGGAATCGAACCTTGTTCCTTTGGTTCATAGGCCTGCACTCAATCCACTGAGTTACACCAGCCAGGGAAACTGTTCTATTAAGTACTTGAAATTGAGTTCTTATTGTTCTGTAATTTTAGCACAAACTTCCACGAGAATCTATAGCTTGTCTGACAAATACCCAGGACATGAGTTGGCTCGCCAACCTCCTGAATAAAGCAATAGAGTTTTATTGTTCAATGTCATTGCTAACACAACAGTTTCTGATGGTTTAGAAGACTGAACAGGGAGGAAGTAGTGGTTTGTGGACAAGGATGAGGGAGAGGGTCTTGTTGAAGAAATTATAACCCCATTTATTACCAGATTTCACTGACGGTGCATTTGTCTGAAGACTTGCTGTCATTAACATTCCAGGTTTCTGATATGCCTAAGTGTCTGGCATCATGCAAGGTCCTGCAGGGAGAGAAAAATAATAAATGTTTTCAGTCTTCAGAGAACTTGCAATTGATTGGAGGAAGAGTTATTAGAAAACAATGTTTGAGTGTAAATAAAATCAAGGTCAAAACTACTTGGAGAGATTAAGTTATCTATAATTTAATAATAAGAATACAATGAGTGGAGATCAAATTTTGCCCAGAATTTGCAGAAGACATAAGCATTAAGTTAGGAAATGGCCAATTCTGTCTGGTAGAAAGCTTAAAGAAGTTCTTTGAGGCAGTGCCAAGAACATGAACAAAGAAATGGAAAATCATTTATTTGGCCATTTTCACCACTTTGTGCTAATCATTCTACTTGGTGCTAGGGATATAATGATGAATAAGACACACTCAGTTCCCACCCCTAGAGGCCTTGGGGGATGTGTAAATGAGCTTGGTCTGAACTGAGCCAACCTCCTATGGGCAAGCGTCATTCTGAGTAGCTCCCTGAAAGACAAAATAAAGGAGATGTTGATAATTTTATAAAAAATGTTTTATAAGTTTTTAATTTTGAGGTATAAAACATTTGTGCCAATTAAGGATAAAAGTTCCCTTTTATCATTATCTTACATTCCAACTCTATATATGTTTCTTTCTCTGAAAAAATAAGTTAATAAGCAAACAGCTGTGTTTTTGATCAGTAAATTCTTATATATTTTTTCTTTCCTAAGAAATAAATAAGGACATTATATATTGATATTCAGGACTTCTCATTTATTCTTTCCTGATCAAAATCTCAACAGGTGCATATTTCTATCTACTAATAAAAGCCTTTTCAATAAGTCTGGCTTTAGGCTTTAGATAAATATTAGTTTAGGAATTTCTCAAGCACATTTATGCTCACATTCTGTCTAATTACTGCAATTTTTCAACCTCTCCTTTCAGATTGGTGGTGAAATGAAGAGACTGGATACAAAGTGATGAAGACTACTTAGAAATATCACAGAGCTTAAGCCCCCTCTTATCATATATGCAGCCAGATTTTGAACAAGTACCTGAGGTAAAATGGGGAGTCATTGAAATGAGCACTCACACACTACTTCATCACAGTTGAGGATTTAGTGGGAAATCCACCTGCCTCCTTAAATTACCTGTACTGACATTGCTCCATCTTATGTATTTCAAAGACGGGAGAGAGACACAGAACTGACCTGGTAGTCATTTTATAGTGATGAATATTGTCTCTTTTTGAAGAGCAAAGAGAAGTAATTTGCATGGATTGTGGTTTCCTGACTCCTGATTACATGACACAGAAAGCTGTCTGTGTGGAAAATTGATTTCAAAGCAGTCAGTGGCTGTATCTAACATAAACTTGATGAGTAAAATAAAAAAGGCTCTGACTATGTCAAAGTACATTTTTAAAAAGTTTCCAGCATAAAGGCCCAGGAAAAACTTCATTCTGATCTGCTCAACACAGTGACTGGCATCTTAGCCATTGTCCTTTCATCAACTAGTCTCATTCTCTTGTTCACAAACTAGGGACAGGTCACGCCAAGGAGTGAGAATTGCCTCCAAGTTCAAGCTCAGTTTAACTTTTATTGAGGGTCTGCTATATTTCAGGCACTCTGCTGTACCAGAGGACATAAATGCATCAACTTATTCATTTAAAAATATTATTGAGCATAGCTATGAAACTGGACCTACAATCATGAATAAGAGAAAATCCCTTTAGAGCTGAGATTCATTCTAATGAGAGAGTCCAGCTATAAGAGTGTACAGGCATGTTAGGGATACAATTTTGGGCATGGCCCTTATCCTCTAGAATCTGGTAGCCCAATGGGGGAAGTGAATACATATCAGAATAGGAAAAACCAACTGGAAATGGAAGGAGCCAGAAAGCCAGGAGTCTGTGGTCAAGAGCCATTTTAAATTCACATTGCCTTATAATTCTTTCTCCTTTGGTTTTTGTACTATCTACTTGCCATGCAGTGACATTGATTATACAGGCATTTACAGTCTCTTTCTGTGATTTGCATATAATTGTATAGTCATAGTAAACATTCTTATTATTTCTACACTTTGCTGTTGAGTATTACATAGAAATATAGGGAACCAAACAAAGTCTTGATATGTAGATGTCCAGGGAGCCCTCATCCCTCTAGAGACTTTTCCAGATCTAATAGGTTGGTGCTACTTATTCCAAGATGGTATAAACCCACAAAAGCAAAGATAAAATGACCTGATAAGACATTTGAATTCAAACACCTCAAGATCAGGGCCACACTTGCAGACTTGCTCTTGGCACCTCTCCAAATACAGCTATCTTTGCTCCTAGCCAACAAATTCTGCCTATAACTCCTCCTCTTCTTTTCTGGGAGAGAATGGGGAAGGATGCATTGTGAAAGAGGCATGGTAATTTGTGTACTTGTTTAAGCATTAGTCAAAGCTGAGCCCTTCCAGCTAAGCCAGGGACCTTTCATTGCCTCCCCCACAAGTCCACATGTATCTTGAGGTCCGTAAAGATTCCTCATGGTCTTCAGATCAGCCTGGTCACCATCCTCTCTGATTTTCCCTGGAAGGTCAGTGGGACAGTGGGTCCCAGCACACTAGTCCCTAACTCCACCTCCCATTTCACTTTTAAAAAAAAGCTGGGCGGAGAAAAGTTTAAAAGGAATTCTGCAAAAAACCTACTAAAAAATCCTAAAAGCATGTCATATCTAATAAGTAACAGAGATGGTTTCGTTTCTATGACACGTTCCTTCTCTTGTTCTCTCTCTGTGATTTTTTAATAAATGCTCAGGCAGTTTATTAACTGTGGCACCAAGTATGTTTTTAAATAATTTTAAATTAAATTTCACAGGTGTGCTTTCTGCACACTTATTCTTCACTATGTGCTACCTAATTGAGGGAAGACTGAATGTAAATGCACTAATGGCCTCAGTGAGCAGAAGGCTGGTCCAGGCTGTGGCCCAACATTAGACCTACTCATAACCCGCCCTTCCTAGGTGACGTGGCCAGGTGGAATGTGATGTTGTAGACCCAGAAGTAGCGTTTTCTTGTTTTTTGTTTGTTTGTTTGTTTGTTTTTTGGTTGTTGTGAAAATTGTTCCTCAGAAGGAAATAGCAAAATATTTTTCAACACGCTATTCTGAAAAAGAAAGCAGATGTTTTTAAGTGAGCAGCTATGAACTAGTAACAAAATTAAACATGGAATTTCAATATAGATCTCAAGGTGCTCTGACAGAGATGTACCTGAAGCAGCAGGCCCTATCTCCTATGAGGATTGGTGGACAAAGCCAGTTTGTATTTGGGCTATTGAGGATAAAGTTACAAAAGTAGCCTAATTAAGGAAGAAAGTATGAAGCTGGGCTGGTATAGTGATTAATAGCAATTTGATACACCATAAACTTTTGGGATTTTTTTTATTTTATTAACTTAGACTTTATTTATTTATTCAACTTGGCATACATTTTTAGTATCTATTCTTTGCTAGGGACTATGCTGGCAAATAGAGTGATGAACAAAGGAAGCTCTATCCCCCTTAGCTTTCAATATACAAACTAAGTTTAATGAAGGCATCTTCTGCTTGGTTACAATATGAGAAGACATGTCAGCAGCCATCCGCAAAGAGCAGTGCTGGGGAGAGCAGGCAGAGAGCTCTGCTTCCCTCTAAAATGACACCCCCCTCTGTCTTCTGCTTTCTGGGTCCTCCTGTGCTTGCACTCATCTTAGGGTAGACAGGTCCAGGAAAATGCAGTGCTAGTCAAGGGGAGGGACTGGCAGCCAGGTTGAGCCCTGTCTTAAATAATTATGCTTGGACTGTAGAGGTTGGAAAATCCTTGGGTTATATGCAATCACGAAGAAACTCATTATAGATATTAACCAGAAATAGTGTTGAGGAATCATGCATAGTGGCCCATACAATAAAAACTAACAAAGCTTTATAATTTATAGTGTTACCTGTGATAGTAAAAAGTCACAAATGCCTGTGAAGTTGAATCACAATCTAATTTACAAATAAGAACAATAAAGCTTTTTCCAATTGGCCACTTGTTAATGGCAGTGCCAGGCGAAGACTTCTGTCATACCCTTGGGTTCTATCCACCATGGATATCCACCTTGAATATTAGTAAATTACTCTGAAATACAAGTATTAGCTTTACTTAAGTTTCCCATAGTGTCTGAACAGTGAGAATTTCTTACTGGTATACTAAACATCTCTTGAGAAATCTTGTGAATGAAGGTGTGAGAACAATTCTGCTGAGTTAGAAATTAGATTCCAATGGTGGTGTTCAAGATTACCATTTCATTCTTTCCTGAGAAGTGAGAAAGCATGAAACAAAGTGACAGGGTCATTATTTCCAAACCTCGCCATTTGTCTGGGCTACAGGAATATTTGCCAAGTATAAATTTAACATAATGGGGCCCTGGCTGGCGTAGCTCAGTGGATTGAGAGCGGGCCTGAGAACCAGACGATCGAGGTTCAATTCCCAGTCAGGGCACATGCCTGGGTTGCAGGCTGGTTCCTTGCAGGCTGGTTCCTTGCAGGCTAACTACCAGCAGGGGACGCACAAAAGGCAACCATACATTGATGTTTCTCTCCCTCTCTCCTTCCCCTCTAAAAATAAATAAATAAATACAATCTTAAAAAAAATAAAAAAAATAAATTTAACATAATGGGATTCATTTTTTAAATTATTTTATTTTTCAATTACAATTGTCTGTATTTCTCCCCCCACTCCCCCCCTCACCCCAGCCAATCCCACCTCCCCCCCTTGCTTCCACTCTCTCCCTTGGTTTTGTCCCTGTGTCCTTTATAGTAGTTCCCTAAAATTTACTATACCTACAGTTCTCCCCACTGTCCCCTCCCCCTCCCTTCTGGCTATTGTTAGATTGTTCGTAATTTCAATGTCTCTGGTTATAATTTTTCTTTTGAAATAAAAACTCCTCTTTGAGGACAAAATGCTGAGGTTTTTGACTGAGAGTAAGTTAATTTTCTCCATAGGTCTAGCTACTTGCATAAATAAATTGGAACTCGGAAGGTCCCAAAATGAATAAAATGTACCGAATTTTTCAGACTGTAAGACACATTGGACCATAAGACATACTTAGGTTTTAGAGGAGGAAATAGGGAAAAAATTTTGAAGCAAAAAATGTGGTAAAATATTTAATAATGTAAATAACATAGGCCACCACCCCCCTAGCAACAGTGAGCCACTTAAGCTATATTTGGACTATAAGACGCTCCATTTCCCTCCCACATTTGGGGGGGGTAGGGGCGGAGTGCGTCTTATAGTCCAAAATACGGTAATTTGCAAAAAAAACCGCCAACCATGACATGTCCCTAATTCTTAAAGTGATACCGTCTTCCACATTATTTATTCAGCATCCCTGTATGTAGGGTGTGGATAGCCCTCTGCTTGTTGCTTAATACATTCATTTTCCTGTATGAGTCTCACAATAATCCTGCCAGAGGGGTAAGGTGACATGCCTGTGGTCATAGTCAGTAAGGGGAGTCAGTAAGGGAGCTTGGATGACACCGGGGGCTGTATGGCAGGCTACAAACCTTCAATATCTGTGGTTTTAAAATTTGTCCTTCAAAGGTTCTTTGGGACACTGAAGGGTCAACTAGGAACAGGGTCAGGGCTATTCACCTGCTTTTTGTGGAGCATCTACTACCTGTATCTTTTTTATATATGGTGGGATTCTTCAGGTTTAAAGCTCACAAAATGTACAGCATTAACTCACAAGGAAATGCACAAAGAAAATGCAATTTCTTTATTTGGTCTATATTTAATTGAGTCTCCATTAACAGGCTTCAATTCATCTTATGGCAAGCAGAAAAGAGAGAGTTAAATAAGTGTCTAGAAGGGTTTAAATTTAGTTCAATATAAACAATTTGGTGTGTGTTTTTAAAAAGGTGAGGTGGTTCAGAGATCTGCCTTGGTCTCTCTTTCCATCCTCAGAGGACCTCCAGGTGTGTCAGGGGAGGGTGTATGACTTTCCTGTCCACATCCAGTGCCATGCTCCCTGTTGGCTGGGGTACCAAGCACCCAGATATTCTCCAATGCTTACAGCAACTTGGAGTTTACTCTCTTAGCTCCAGCATGCTTCTGACAAAGCTTCCTGGCCAAAATGGCCTTCTTCTCTTGTTACAACTCTTCTGAGGTCTGGCTGTGATTCTCATTTGTTACTTGTCCAAGCAGCCAGCTCTGCAGTCTTTGTTGAATAAGAGACACCTCATCTCCAGGGAGAGGACCCTCTCTGGCTAAACTGGCTGATTATACCAAGTCAGACAAGAAGATTTCCCTGCTAATCTTAATGAATCTACTCTCAGAAAAGTTGTCAGCAGGAGATCTTCTTATACATAAAACTGAAATGATTGCTCCTCCTCAGTAAGTAAATCAGTGACTTGACTGTATCCATAAATTATATGAATCAAAAATTGCAGAATGTTAGTACTGCAAAGTGACTTCAAGGCCATATATGCCCTTCCTCCCTGCCTTACAGAATATAGAACCCAAGGCCCAGAGATTGAAGTGGTTGGCCATGATTATATCATATAGTGAAGTAAGAGCCTAGAACCCCTTCAGGTGTGACTTTTAAGTCCCTCCCACCATCCTGCCTATCAGTTATAAACTGTCAAAGTGGCTGAGTTCTGTCCGTAGTGCCTGGGCAAGGAAGTAATACAAACATCACACCTTTACAAAGTTAAACTGTCAGAGAGAATAACTGCAATTGTTTGGGCATATACCAGTTTTCTATGCAATCCTTTAAGTCCAAAGAGATCAGCCACATTTCTATGTAACTGATTTGTCTTTAAGTCTCTTATGTATTCAGTACATAAGAGGAGGAAATGGAAGTGCACAAAGCAGCTAAAAAGATTTTTTCAATTCTTTATTTCTACTCACTGTAGCTTCAAAATAATGCCACTGTGAAGGAACACAATAGGAGTATTTCATCAGAAAATATGCAATGAGAACATAAAAAATCTCTTTCTCAAGTACTAATCTGTTGCTTAAATATTGTGTCTCTGATTTTCCAACCAGTGAATTACCCAAAATCAAATGTAGAAGTGATTATTTTGGGAATGAGACACTATGCCCAAAAAGGGTGGAGTGGGAACTTTAAAAAAACAAAACCAAATGACTAAGAAACAGGAAAGTGTTCTAGATTAAAAGTGCCTTTTCCCCTGCAGTGCAGACTACTGGTCCTGAGTTCCTATAGAAAACAGAGCCTGAGGCAAAAATTTATGAGCGGTGTCTTTAAGCAGGAGGGCAATAAAGGAAGAGGAGCAGGGAAGGGAGGCAGAACTCTGGGGAGGATGGGGGAGTCTGAGGAAGTTTGTATAATTCTGTTTTATTCTCCAGATGCGCACAGTTGTCTGGACTATGTGATTCTTTAATGATTTGTGTTGCTTCCAATTCCATGTCTGTCAGAGATCAGAGTCTACCCCACTGGGCATCAGAAACATCTTGTTTCTCCTGGGTTGGGCTACCTGCCTTTCCAGGAAGCTCTAGGAGAAGTGACCTGCTCCAGTGGTAAAGAGGTATGAGGATCAGTCACTAGGGACTGCTATGGATTGAACTGTGCCTCTTTCAAATGTTGAAGTCCTAACCCACAGTAACTCAGAACCTAACCTTATTGAAAAACAAGATTGTTATGGATGTGATTAGTTCAGACGACGCCATACTGGAGTAGGGTGGGGCCCTAATCCAATATGACTGGTGTCTTTATAAAAGGGGGAAATATGGACACAGACATGCATAGAGAGGGACAATATGAGAAGACACAATGAGAAGAACATCCAGAAGCTAAGAAATAGGTGCCTGAGCCATTGGAAGCTTGGAGAGAAGCATGGAACAGATTCGTCCTCATAGCCCTCTAAATGAGCCAAACCTGCTGAGACACCTTTGATCTTAGACTTCTAGCCTCCAGAACAGTTAAGATAACAAGTATTTGTTGTGTAAGCCACATGGTTTGTGGTACTTAGTTACTTTGTTAGGGAATTAATATAGGGAACTTCCCATTTCCTGCCTCTATCCCACAGTACCTTTCTCCTAGCCTTTGCCCAATCTTCCCTTCTAAAACTGAGGTGTCCTCAAACAGCTTCATTTGTACTGTAGTAAGGTATTGCTCCTCTCCCAGAAATTTTATACATTATTCTGAAATGTAAATTTTTGTCCCTTGTTTTGGGAAGCAATAAAACATGGGAGTCAAAGCATAGATTTGGCAGTCAGATAGAACAGCATTTAATCCCCACACCCTGTACAGATTTGGTAAAGAACTATGAACTTCTTGTCTGTTAAATGGGGCAATAATGTTCCTCATTTTGTAGGACTGAGTTTGTAAAAGTAAAGCACTTAGCACAATTCCTAATACATAAACACCTTAATTAATGAGAGCTAGTAATAATAATAGCTATAATAGGAACTTCAGACGTAGAGGAGCAGGGTTGGGAGAGTGTTCCTACAGTCTTTTCGGCTCTCTGGAATTAGAGTAGACAGTTGTTTGCTCAGTTGTGTAACTCTAGAGTCACATGCGTAGTCACCATTAAGCCAAATAACTACATGACACCTATGTGCCTTGGAGAGCTTAAGTAAAGATAAAATTTTAACATTGAAAAGAAAGGGTTTCATATGCCAAAAAATGTAAGTGATACTCAAGAACCAGGTAATCTCCCCTTCATCTTTCAGAAGGGAAGAAGAAGCAGCAGCAAATATAGGTCAGGTATTTGGAGTTGGCGATATCCAACAGTGAGGTCAGAAGACATAGCCTTCCTTCAAATTACCCTGGTAACCCTGTGCCAGTGTCTTAGTCTCTGAGTTTTAGGTTCCTTAAATGTATGTTATAATGGAGCATGGTATGGTTATTCACAAATATACTCACCCCTCTTTTAGGGATGTTTATAATTCTCCACCCCAATAACATCAAACTTGTCCCTATGACTTTCTTTGACCAATAAAAGTCAGTGGACAAGATGGCCATGCTCTTGGGCCTTTTTCCACCTCTGTTATCATGAAAGCATTTGTTGGAGTGAAGTTTCTGCTTGCCTTGTCCTGAGTGTCAATGATAAGAAGTTCATCCTCATGTTCTAAGATGGGTATGGACCGTAAGCAATGAACTAGCTTTGCTGCTTTAAGACACTGAGAATTAGGGTTTCCACAGTACAACCTAGCTCAACAGGATTGATGCAGATGAGGGTCAAACATCTGTGTCATGGAGCTTTTGACAAAGAACTTGGCAAATACACAGTTCTACAATTATAGGACAATACTTTAGGAAAAAGAAAGAAACTTTCATTTCCATGACTTATTTTCTACTCCCACTGCCCAAATTAAGTGTGATTAATAACTAAATGTTAGTGGAGGAAAGAAAAACAACCAGCCAAACTTCCTTATCTCCAAGTAGGCAGGAAAGGAGTAGATACAAAACAAAATTATTCACAACTGATGTAAAATGAAGCATATTGGGAGCTGTTTAAGTCAGGCTTCCCTCCTACCTGCTATCACAAGTCTCTAACTTTCATTTTGCCTTTTCTGCAAATTTCAAATGTCTAAAAGAGCAAAGAGTCATGCCTCTTTATATTTGAAAGGAAATCCATCAAATATGCACATGAAGTCACAATGTTCTAGGCAAAAGGAGAAAAAGGAAGGGTGGAAAAAATGGAAGGAAGAAAGGAAGTAGGAAGGAGGAAGGAAGGGAGGATGGAGAAAAAAGGAAGAAAATGCAGAACTGATTATTTAAAAGGCACTCATTGTTACCTACAGAGCTCACAATATGCATTGTTTGTTGTGTAAAGAGTAATATGGGCATTTTTTTATCCATGTGGTAAATTCACCAAGGATCCTAGAAAAAAATGGAATGATTTCCATTTTGTTGTCTTAATGTAAAGTGTTAGCATGATTCATATATATATCTCCCAAAACACAATTGGCCTAGTATTTTACATTTATGTTTACATTTCAATAGTGAGTGCCCCAAACTCTGGAATTCACCTCAACCAGACTAATGAAACCACACAGAAGACTTCTCCCAGAAGTATCTAATTTCTCCGTTGTATACCCTGCTTTGTTCCTCCCTGCTTCACTCTAGATGAACAATATTAACTCACAATTTTTTTCTCCAAGTCTCTGAAAGGGTGGAATTGCTTTTCTCTCATGGAAAAAAAAATGACTTCCACTTGGCTTGCGCCTTGCTGTAAACGAGATTTCAATTGTCTTAAAACAGAGACAACATCATGTCTCCTTTCCTTCCAATTCTTTCTGAGTTATAGATTTAAATTAAAAGGAGATAAATGATAATAACATTAAACAGGAAGACTTCTACTAGGAAAATTGAGCTAGAGGGGTCTGGGATGAAAAAGCTGAAGAAATCATAGCTCAGAGATGGTCTGTTTTAGGACATCAGTCAGTCCTGGCCAGTCAATTTGGAAATGTGCCACTTTTGGGAGGTGTGAGACTTTATTGATTTGAGTTCCTGAACCACTGTACTGTCCTATGTCACTATGGAAACAGTAAGTAGATCAGTGGTTGCCAGGGATTAGGGAGGAGAGAAAATTAAATAGGCAGAGTGCAGGGGATTTTTAGAATAGTAAAACTATTCTGTGTGATATTAGAATGTTGGACACAGTTTCTCTCAGTGAACTGTAAGGTGAACTATGGACTTGAGGTTATGGACTTGAGAACCATGTCCTCCTCCTATGCCAAGAATGGGACACTGGGCCACACCTGCCTACCTCCAGGTGGCCCGAGGCACCATGACCCAGAGGAGCAGGTTGAAAAGATCCTATGGCAGCACCATTTCCACCAGCTTCATCCTCAGACAGGTAGCAGCTCTTATTTGGAAAATGAGACTTCTGGCCAAGATGGAGGCATAGGTGGAAAAACTGTGCCTCCTTGCACAACCAATTAAGTTTAAAGACAACTAAGATTTAGTAACAAAAACACAACCAAAACAGACAGAAAATTGAACTGTATGGATCTGACAACAACGAACTATGCGGCTAGTCTGGTAAAGGGGGCGGCATCAATGGCTGGTAGAGAGGGGTTGCTCAGGAAAAAGTGGCCAAACTGACCCAGGCATGTAGGCAGTGGTTGGCAGATCCCAGGCTTGGGGTAGCAACAGGCAGACCCAGTGAGAGCGCGAGGTGGCTGATTGACTGCAGTCACACATTCACACTCAGAAAAACTAGGCAAAGGAGTGAGCAGTGAGACAGGCCACACAAACCAGGGCCCCAGCTATGGAAACTAAAGCCTAAAAGCACCAACTGGAAAAACTTTGGGGGGTCAAGGTGCTGGGAGAGGCTCCAAGGATCACAGAGAGTTTGTTGGAGAGACCAACAGGGTCCTGAAGGGTGCACAGGCCCACACACCCAGGAACCAGCACCAGAAGGGCCAGATTTGCTTGTGGGAAGCAGCAGAGGGGATTGAAATCCAAAAGAGAGCAGAACAAATGCCATTGCACCTCTCTGACCCTGCCCCCACATACAGTATCACAACCCAGCAACTGAGTTCCCCTGCCCTGGTGAACACCTAAGGCTATTCCCCTCATACATAACAGGTGAGAATAGACCAAAACATTATGGCTCAAGAAGAAGAAAACAGCTCAAAGCCCCAGAGCCAATACTTCTAAGTGGCCAAGAGATAGCCAACCTATCAGATGCACAGTTCAAAATACTGGTGATCAGGATGCTCACAGAACTGGTCGATTTTAGTCACAAATTATATGAACAAATGAAGGCTAAATTAAGTGAAATGAAAGGAAATGTACAGGGAACCAATAGTGATGGAAACCAAACTGGGACTAAAATTAATTGAGTGGACCAGAAGGAAGAAAAAAATGGCCAAACAGAAAAGTATGAAGAAACAAGAATTTTAAAAAATGAGGAGAGGCTTAGGAACCTCCAGGACATCTTTAAATGTTCCAACATCCAAATTGTAGGGGTACCAGAAGGGGAAGAGGAACAGCAGCAAGTGGAAAACATATTTGACCAAATAATAAAGGAGAACTTCCCCAATCTGGCAAAGGCAATAGTCTTCCAGGAAATCCAGGAAGCTCAGAGAGTCTCAAAGAATTTGGACCCAAGAAGGAAAACACCAAGGCACATCATAATCACATTAGCCAAGATGAAAATGAAAGACAGATTCTAGAAGCAGCAAGAGATAAGGGGACAGTCACCTACAAAGGAGTTTGCATCAGACTGTCAGCTGATTTCTCAAAAGAGACCTTATATGGGCAAGATGGGGCTGGAAAGAAGTATTCCAAGTCGTGAAATCCAAAGACCTACATCCAAGATTGCTCTATCCAGTAAAGCTTTCATTTAGAATAAAAGGGCAGGTAAAGTGCTTCTCAGATAAGGTAAAATTCAAGGAGTTCCTCATCATCAAACACTTATTATATAAAATGCTAAAGGGACTTATGTAAGAAAAAGAAGATAAAAAAATGAACAGTGAAAGGACAGAAAACTCAGTTCTTAACAACCACACTTAAAACAAAATCAAACTAAGAGGACAACTAGATCAGGAGCAGAACCAGGAGCAAAAATGGAGATGACATGGAGGGTTAGCAACAGGGGAGTGGGAGAAGGAGAAGGAGGGAGAAGGTTCAGATAATAAGTAGCATGGACAGTAGGTAGAAAATAGAGGGGGAGGATAATAATAGTATGGGAAATATAGAATCTAAAGAACTTGTGACACATGGACATAAACTAAAGGGGGGACTAGTGGGAGAGGGAGTGTGCAGGGTAGAGGGGAGTGAAAGGGGGGAAATGGGACAACTGTAATGGCATACTCAATAAAATATATTAAAAAGAAAAGAAAAAAATAGTAAATGAAGATTTTAGCTAGTGTCACATGGTGAAAGAGCCTTGGAATTTGAACCTAGTTCTTCTCCCTTTATTTAGTTTTTCGACCTTTTAAAAACCATTTAATTCCTCTAAGTTATTGTATCCCCATTTGTAAAATGAAGACATTACCTATTCTTCAAGACGGTTGGAAGAATCCAATGGCATAACGTATAAAAAGCTGTATTTCCATTCCCTGTGCTCCCCCCTTATGTGGCCATATACTGTCTATAAGTAGAATCTGAAGCTTTTTGGATATTCTGTGTCAGACAAAGAGGCAATGCTGGAGAAGAACAGGTCTCCTCTGGGTTAAACCTAGCCAGATGTCCAATGCAACATGTTTGTTGTCCAAGGAAATAGCAGGCACTTATATCAAGGGAAGGGCAGAGGGTCAGACAAAGTCAAGAAGTTCAATTTGACCAGTGATTGTGACTGCTCACAAATATTCTTCAATACCAAGTGTAGAGTTGACTCATTGGTTCATAAATCCTGATTCACATACAGTTTCTGCTGTCTGGGTAGCCAGAATGAATGCCCCAAGCACTTATACAATAATAGGATCTGTGATCTTTATGTAGGAAATATTCTATGCATTTACACGAAATGATTTTAGCCTGTTAGCCTCTTTTTGAATATATAATGATTCTTGCTGCACAAAATGTTTCAGTCAAACTCCAGCTAAGTGGGTTGCTAAGGTGAAAGTGTTCGTGATTAATTCTCTTCATAAACACAAGGGAGAAAAGAAGAAAAACAGTCCTGGTGCATATCAGTATTTTGAAGGCTGTAACTTCAATTCAATTTAATTATTTTCTTCCTGTGGTTTTAAATTGAAGGGCTTCAAAATCAGGAGTTGCTCCTCATAAACTTAATTGCTTTCCCCCAGTAGAGGAGAGTGGGTTCAGAAATAAAGGGCTCCAAAGTGCAGACAGTGTGAGGAGAGAGTGAGGAACTCTGGGCTGAATATCTGGAGCCCTGGGTCTAGGTCTGGTCCTATGACTACCAATCTGCTAAACTCTTTCTCAATACCTCTGTCTCTTTATTATTAAATATAAGACAGAAAATCTTAAAGCTTTTCTAGCATTAAAAGGTTGTTATATACAATTGTGGTGACAATATCCGGGGATTGTCACTCATACAGAGTTCTGGAGCACTAAGGGGAAGGTGATTTGATGTGTCCACCAGTTATTGACTGGCTTTGGGGAACAGGATAAATATCTCTGAGCTGTGTTTCCCACCTGCGTAGCAGAAATCATTGTACATTCCCCTGGCCACCTCTCAGAGCTATTGAAAAGATTAAAAATCAAAATAAGTTAATGAATGCAAAACAGCTAAGCTAAGAACTTTCTGAAGAGGTTGGGATGTAGAGAGTCTCTGAATGGGAGTTGGGGCTGGGGTGGAGATGGAGAGGGTAACTAATGAGTCTACAATGATGTAAGGCAAAATGGCAAATGCTGTTCCTTCTCCTGGAGGCTGTGTGGCCAAATTGCCTTTGTTATCTTGACAGCCACACGGAAAGGAAGATTCAAAGTAGCTTCCACATTATAATGTGAGTTGTCCATGTGCTTTAAAGCACATGGGACCCCTGCAGTCTGTTCTCAGCGGGCAGGCATACTATTTGATAGACCTCTACCTCTACTTCATAACCTTGTCCCCAGATGTATCTATGTGAGAGCAGGTTATTGAATAATACAGGTAGTGTAAGGTAAAATCTCAAGAGGTCAAGGAGTACTACAAAAGATGTTTGCTAGGAGGAATAGGTTCCTCCAGCCACTTCCTATTTCCTGTTTTCTTCTCCTCCTTAAGAGGAGTCCTTTGTTACATGTTAGTCCTTCATAGTTTAATGTGGGGGTACTATTTTTTGTATGAGCCATAAGATTAGGGATATTCTTGTGAGCAGGAGTAGAGTGTCCCCTGGAGGGGTGGCTGGCCTTATTTCCTTGGGTATGGGCCACTAGGATTGTGAGCTAGCTTGAGAGCATTCCCCAGGGCAGCACTGAGACTTAACTATCCTTCCTCACAGGAAAAATCCCCCTTCTTTGCTAACTTTAGAGATTAGGGTATTGTTTACTGTGGGAGATGATGAGTCCCTTATCCCCTCTGAGCCATCTCTGTACCCTTCTATTGACCACCTTTCTGAATCACAGTCCCATCTGATATCAGGGTGGAGACTGGGTGGCAAGAACAAAAAATCAGGCATTGCCCATTCTCTGTACAGATCATCACTGGAGCAGATACTATTGGGAAAGTTAGGGTTCTCTTTCATTTGATATCAAAGGAACTTGACCTATACACAAACTGGCACCAAGAGAGTTTCTACAAAATGACATGGGGAAACATGGCATCAGTTACCATGCTCTGTTTAAGGTCACGGGCAGTATACTAGTTGTATTAGGTAGTGGGACTTGAGTAAATAATGACAGAGCATGGCAAAAAGTGCATTACATTGTCAACTGTGGTCATCTGAAATGGAGTGCTAATTGATGACAAGTCTTGGCAGGACCAGGTGGTATCTACCATACAATCTGACAAAAAAACAAAAAAGCAAACAAAAAAAACCATTTGATAAAATCCTGTTCTATAGGCTAAGATGATAGCTTCTGTTCAAACTTGACACCTTTTAGTGAGTAAATGTGAAGCTCAAATTTCTAATTCAGGCTCAGGCTGAAAATCAGGAATTACCAAAGTATAATTTATCTAAGGCTGGAAGACTAAAACCAACCATCGAATTTAATCCCATAGATTCCTGAATTATAAAGTCACCTCTATCACTACTTTACCAGGTTTCTTATTTGAAAGTGAGTGCCTGCATCAGAAAGACGTAAGCTCTCAGGAAACGGAGACCTATAGGAAGACTTGAATGGTGTATTAGTCTGGATTCTTTAGAGAGAGATTTATTATAAGAAATTGGCTCAAGCTATTATGGAGGCTGAGAAGTGATAAGAGCTGAAGTTGGCAAGATGGAAACCCAGGAAATAGTTCAAGCTGGTGTCTGAAGGACTGAGGCCCAGTAGAGCCCAGCAGAGTAGTGCCAGTTCCAGGCCAAGTTGGAGGCAGGAGAAGACTAACATCTGGCTTGAAGACTGTCAGAGAGAGTGAATTCTCCATTACTCAGCATTTTTGTCCTATTTAGTCCTTCAACATAGTTGATGAGGCCTACCCACATTAGGAGGGGAATCTGCTTTACTCAATATGCTGACTCAAATGTACCATTATCCAAAAACAATCTTACAGACACAGAGTAATATTTAACCAAATATCTGAGCACCTCATGGCCCAGTCAAACTGACACATAAAATTAACCATCACAGATGGTTTAGAGTCCTCTAAGCCTACAATTTTCCCCCAAGTTTTTCTTGCTCTGAAAAGAAGCACTTTCTCCCCATCTAGTGAGGCTGTTTTTCACCTACTAAAAGATTTGTAATGTCCTCGGAAGGAGTCAGTTCTCCTGTTTCCCAATTGCGCCAACATCCCCAAACCCTGCCAAGTATCTAGTCATATCCCAGAATGTATCAGTGCACCAATTATAAAATCAAACCCAGGAGGAAATTATTTTCACACAAAATAGAATTATAAGAATTTGCTAATTGTTTCAGCAAAATCTAGTAAAGATCAGTGGAAAGCAAGAGGAACATAATTCTAAATAAAACTGAATTTGTTAATATGCATGAACCAGCCAGGCATTCTGAACTCAGTATGTTGGCTCAATATATTCTACCTGTTTGCTTGGTTCCATAAATTCTAGACACAACAGTGGACCAAGCTAAATGAAAATAAGTTGCTAGAAGTTCCTTTCTGTAATGGGGACAAAGGAATTCAAGGACATAGGGAGATAGCAATGTTAGAATGGATTTGTCCAGGAAGGTTCAAAAACCCACACCATAACTATGTGTTCCCAGAGAGGACCCAGAAGATGGTCCCTTCACTAAGGTATTAAGAAATCCATTGCTTATGGAAGCACTTGAATCTTTTAAAAGCAATCTAGTGACTGTTCTTTCTAGCTTAGGAATGCTGGCTCTTATTTTCCCTGGGATATTTGAAATGAAGTTATATATTGAGACTTCAATAAGAAGATATAATAAAAGCAGTTTAGAGAAATTAGAGATTTTACATAGTCACTGTGGATAGAGAAGAACAGAGCTGATTAGAAATATGTAGGAGTATTGCCCAGCAACACAGGGGGCCTGCTTGTTGGGATACAGGAAATGCTGATGGCTCCAGTCCACTTGGTTTTGTGTCTGTGCCTCTCTGTGTGCATGCTTTTCCTAAAAAAAGTCTTTTCTTTTCCGATAGTTGCACTGGAAAATCTACTTATATGTTTACTTAAACCACCTTTGTTCCCATTCCTTCCCATTACAATAAAGGAGCCATTCCCTTTTCCTATCAAAATCCAGCCCCTTCACCTATAATTGGGTTTTCATTTCTCCCAACTTCTCAGAAAATGTATATTATAACTTGTGTATGAAAGCTATTATTTTTTTAACCTTCCAACAGTGTCAGATGGTTCTAATTATCAAAAGCAAAATAAAACTGTTTCTATCCCCATGATCTCAATCTACTTTCACTTGTCAAAAAAAGAGTCCCCAGTGCTTGGTGTTCTCACTGTCATCTCTAACCTTAATATTATCTAGCTTCCAACTATGTTGTACCAACAAACAGCTCCCATGAAGGTCACCAGTGACCTCTCTATAATTAACCCCAAGGATGTTTTCAATCCTTACCTCTCTAACTCTTAACATCATTCAACAGTGCGGACAACTCTTTTCTTTTCCTCTTGACTTTTGTGACTTTACTTTCCCTTGATTTCCCCTGGATTGCCAAGCCATTCCTTCTTTGTCCCCTTTGTAACTTCCTCCTCTCCCACCAGGGTCAGAACTCTCAACTCCTTATCCTAGATTCCTCCTCCTTTCCTTTTCTGTACTTACAACCTAGGCTGGTGGTACTCAAACATGACTGCACCTGGAAAATCACATGGGGAATATTAAGAATCATTTTGATTCTGGGGACATCCCCCTCCAAGAGATTTTTTAATATATATTTTATTGATTATGCCATTACAGTTGTCCCATTTCCCCCACTTCATTCCCCTCCACCCTGCACACCACTCCCACACCATTCCGCCCCTTTAGTTATGTCCATGTGTCACAAGTTCTTTAGATTCTGTATTTCCCCTACTATTCTTGCCCTCCCCCCTATTTTCTACCTACTGTCTATGCTACTTATTATCTGTACCATCTCCCCCCTTCTCCTCCTCCCACTCCCCTGTTGCTAATTTTCCATGTGATCTTCATTTCTATGGTTCTGCTCCTGATCTAGCTGTCCTCTTAGTTTGCTTTTGTTTCAGGTATAATTGTTAATAACTGTGAGTTTGCTGTCCTTTCACTGTTCATATTTTTATATTCTTTCTCTTAGATAAATTCCTTTAACTTTTCATATAATAAGGGCTTGGTGGTGGTGAACTCCTTGAACTTGACCTTATCTGAGAAGCACTTTATCTGCCTTTTTATTCTACATGAAAGCTTTGCTGGATAGAGTAATCTTGGATGTAGGTCTTTGGATTTCATGACATGGAATACTTCTTTTCAGCCCCTTCTTGCCCATAAGGTTTCTTTTGAGAAATCAGCTGACAGTCTGATGCAAACTCCTTTGTAGGTGACTGTCCCCTTATCTCTTGCTGCTTCTAGAATCTGTCTTTCATTTTCATCTTGGCTAATGTGATTATGATGTGCCTTGGTGTTTTCCTTCTTGGGTCCAAATTCTTTGGGACTCTCTGAGCTTCCTGGATTTCCTGAAAGACTATTGCCTTTGCTAGATTGGGGAAGTTCTCCTTTATTATTTGGTCAAATATGTTTTCCACTTGTTGCTCTTCTTCTTCCCCTTCTGGTACCCCTACAATTTGGATGTTGGAACATTTAAAGATGTCCTGGAGGTTCCTAAGCCTCTCCTCATTTTTTAAAATTCTTGTTTCTTCATACTTTTCTGTTTGGCCATTTTTTTCTTCCTTCTGGTCCACTCAATTAATTTTAGTCCCAGTTTGGTTTCCATCACTATTGGTTCCCTGTACATTTCCTTTCATTTCACTTAATTTAGCCTTCATTTGTTCATATAATTTGTGACTAAAATCGACCAGTTCTGTGAGCATCCTGATCACCAGTATTTTGAACTGTGCATCTGATAGGTTGGCTATCTCTTGGCCACTTAGAAGTATTGGCTCTGGGGCTTTGAGCTGTTTTCTTCTTCTTGAGCCATAATGTTTTGGTCTATTCTCACCTGTTATGTATGAGGGGAATAGCCTTAGGTGTTCACCAGGGCAGGGGAACTCAGTTGCTGGGTTGTGATACTGTATGTGGGGGCAGGGTCAGAGAGGTGCAATGGCATTTGTTCTGCTCTCTTTTGGATTTCAATCCCCTCTGCTGCTTCCCACAAGCAAATCTGGCCCTTCTGGTGCTGGTTCCTGGGTGTGTGGGCCTGTGCACCCTTCAGGACCCTGTTGGTCTCTCCAACAAACTCTCTGTGATCCTTGGAGCCTCTCCCAGCACCTTGACCCCCCAAAGTTTTTCCAGTTGGTGCTTTTAGGCTTTAGTTTCCATAGCTGGGGCCCTGGTTTGTGTGGCCTGTCTCACTGCTCACTCCTTTGCCTAGTTTTTCTGAGTGTGAATGTGTGACTGCAGTCAATCAGCCACCTCGCGCTCTCACTGGGTCTGCCTGTTGCTACCCCAAGCCTGGGATCTGCCAACCACTGCCTACATGCGTGGGTCAGTCTGGCCACTTTTTCCTGAGCAACCCCTCTCTACCAGCCATTGATGCCGCCCCCTTTACCAGACTAGCCGCATAGTTCGTTGTTGTCAGATCCATACAGTTCAATTTTCTGTCTGTTTTGGTTGTGTTTTTGTTACTAAATCTTAGTTGTCTTTAAACTTAATTGGTTGTGCAAGGAGGCACAGTTTTTCCACCTATGCCTCCATCTTGGCCAGAAGTCTCATTTTCCAAATAAGAGCTGCTACCTGTCTGAGGATGAAGCTGGTGGAAATGGTGCTGCCATAGGATCTTTTCAACCTGCTCCTCTGGGTCATGGTGCCTCGGGCCACCTGGAGGTAGGCAGGTGTGGCCCAGTGTCCCATTCTTGGCATAGGAGGAGGACATGGTTCTCAAGTCCATAACCTCAAGTCCATAGTTCACCTTACAGTTCACTGAGAGAAACTGTGTCCAACATTCTAATATCACACAGAATAGTTTTACTATTCTAAAAATCCCCTGCACTCTGCCTATTTAATTTTCTCTCCTCCCTAATCCCTGGCAACCACTGATCTACTTACTGTTTCCATAGTGACATAGTGACAGTACAGTGGTTCAGGAACTCAAATCAATAAAGTCTCACACCTCCCAAAAGTGGCACATTTCCAAATTGACTGGCCAGGACTGACTGATGTCCTAAAACAGACCATCTCTGAGCTATGATTTCTTCAGCTTTTTCATCCCAGACCCCTCTAGCTCAATTTTCCTAGTAGAAGTCTTCCTGTTTAATGTTATTATCATTTATCTCCTTTTAATTTAAATCTATAACTCAGAAAGAATTGGAAGGAAAGGAGACATGATGTTGTCTCTGTTTTAAGACAATTGAAATCTCGTTTACAGCAAGGCGCAAGCCAAGTGGAAGTCATTTTTTTTTCCATGAGAGAAAAGCAATTCCACCCTTTCAGAGACTTGGAGAAAAAAATTGTGAGTTAATATTGTTCATCTAGAGTGAAGCAGGGAGGAACAAAGCAGGGTATACAACGGAGAAATTAGATACTTCTGGGAGAAGTCTTCTGTGTGGTTTCATTAGTCTGGTTGAGGTGAATTCCAGAGTTTGGGGCACTCACTATTGAAATGTAAACATAAATGTAAAATACTAGGCCAATTGTGTTTTGGGAGATATATATATGAATCATGCTAACACTTTACATTAAGACAACAAAATGGAAATCATTCCATTTTTTTCTAGGATCCTTGGTGAATTTACCACATGGATAAAAAAATGCCCATATTACTCTTTACACAACAAACAATGCATATTGTGAGCTCTGTAGGTAACAATGAGTGCCTTTTAAATAATCAGTTCTGCATTTTCTTCCTTTTTTCTCCATCCTCCCTTCCTTCCTCCTTCCTACTTCCTTTCTTCCTTCCATTTTTTCCACCCTTCCTTTTTCTCCTTTTGCCTAGAACATTGTGACTTCATGTGCATATTTGATGGATTTCCTTTCAAATATAAAGAGGCATGACTCTTTGCTCTTTTAGACATTTGAAATTTGCAGAAAAGGCAAAATGAAAGTTAGAGACTTGTGATAGCAGGTAGGAGGGAAGCCTGACTTAAACAGCTCCCAATATGCTTCATTTTACATCAGTTGTGAATAATTTTGTTTTGTATCTACTCCTTTCCTGCCTACTTGGAGATAAGGAAGTTTGGCTGGTTGTTTTTCTTTCCTCCACTAACATTTAGTTATTGATCACACTTAATTTGGGCAGTGGGAGTAGAAAATAAGTCATGGAAATGAAAGTTTCTTTCTTTTTCCTAAAGTATTGTCTTATAATTGTAGAACTGTGTATTTGCCAAGTTCTTTGTCAAAAGCTCCATGACACAGATNCTTGCTGCTGTTCCTCTTCCCCTTCTGGTACCCCTACAATTTGGATGTTGGAACATTTAAAGATGTCCTGGAGGTTCCTAAGCCTCTCCTCATTTTTTAAAATTCTTGTTTCTTCATACTTTTCTGTTTGGCCACTTTTTTCTTCCTTCTGGTCCACTCAATTAATTTTAGTCCCAGTTTGGTTTCCATCACTATTGGTTCCCTGTACATTTCCTTTCATTTCACTTAATTTAGCCTTCATTTGTTCATATAATTTGTGACTAAAATCGACCAGTTCTGTGAGCATCCTGATCACCAGTATTTTGAACTGTGCATCTGATAGGTTGGCTATCTCTTGGCCACTTAGAAGTATTGGCTCTTGGACTTCTGGCCAAGATGGAGGCATAGGTGAAAACACTGTGCCTCCTCACACAACCAAGTTTAAGGACAACAAAGTTTTAGTAACAAAAGCACAACCAAAACACAAAATTGACCTGTTTGGAAGTCTGACAACAAGGAACCATTCAAATGGTTCCTTACCAGCCTGACTGGTAAGAAGGGTGGAGTTAGTGGCTGATGAAGTGAGGTTCTGGCAGGAAAAAGCAGCTGGACCAGACTGATGCAGGTGCGTAGGCGGCCGTTGGCAGATCCCAGGCGTGGGGTGGCAATGGGCGGGCCCAGTGGGGGTGCAAGGCGGCTGGCTGACTGTGGTCACACAGTCATACTCAGATAAACCAGGCAAAGGAGCAAGCAGTGAGACAGGCCACACAGGCTAGGGTCCCAGTGACAGGAATTAAAACCTAAAAGCACCAATTGGAAAAACTTTCGGGGTTGAGGTGCTGAGAGAAGCTCCCAGGCTCACAGAGAGTTCGTTGGAGAGACTCCCAGGGTCCTGGAGGGTGCACAGGCCCACAGACACAGGATCCAGCACCAGGGGGGCCTGGTGTGCTTCCAGGAAGCAGCAGAGGGGACTGAAATCCATGAGAGAGTAAAACAAATGCCATTGCCCCTCTCTGACCCTGCCCCCACATACAGCGTCACAAACCAGCAACTGGGTCACCCTGCCCTGGCGAACACCTAAGGCTCCGACCCTCATACGTAACAGGCATGAACAGACAAAAATATGGCTCAAGAAGAACAGCTCATTTACTATTTAGAAGTAAAATGATTTGACCTTTTCTAAATGGTAACTGGTATGTTCTGGGGATCAACTGAGGATGTGAAATAATACAAGAGAAACATAGCTGGACTCTATCACAGAGCCAAAGATTCCAGCCAGACCTGGTGCCAATATACCCACTGATCCATGTACTGGAAGATGGCATGAGGGCCTGGCTTGCAGACTCAACCCTGAAAACCTGCTCACTGTATCTGAGAACCAACTCGAAACCTCTACCCTCAGTGCTAATAACCAGATCATTTCATTATGTTCTGCAAATACTTTCTGTGTGTTCTTTACTCTGTGTCCAAGTGCCCTTCCTCTCTTTTTGAGAATGCCTTGCCTCCAGGTTTTCGCCTATGCCATTTCCCCCTTTTCAAGGTTGAGTTCCAATTTCCTCTTCTTGGAAAGGATTTCCCCTATTATCTTAGCATTCATTGTTAGCTCTTTTCTCAGAAGAGTAGTAGATGGCTACTACTACTATTACTACTACTACTACTCTGTACCACCTTAATCCTCACACAGACTTTGACACTGTCTAAGCAAGATTAAGAAAAAGATTACCAATGACATATCTCACAGATACAGAACAAACATTTCAAAAATTTATATGGAACCACACACAACCCATATAGCCACAACAATTGTGAGAAAGAAGAACAAAGTAGGAGGGATCACATTACCTGACATCAAACTATATTACAAGGCCACTGCAATTAAAACAGTCTAGTACTGGCATAAGAACAAACACATAGATCAATGGAGCAGAATAGAGAGTCCAGAAAAAAAAACACCCATGTCTCTGTGGTCATTCCATATTTGACAAAGGGGGCAATAACATAAAATGGAGTAAAAATAGACTCTTCAACAACTGGTGTTGAGAGATCTGGACAACTACATGCAAAAAAAAAATGAAACTCAACCACCAACTTATACCATATTCAGAAATAAGCTCAAGATGGACAAAAGCCTTAAAATTCATGATACCATAAAAGTCCTAGAGGAGAACATAGGCAGGAAAATTTCAGATATTCCACATAGCAATATTTTCACTGATATGTCCCCCAGAGCAACTGACATTCTCCTAAAGGAAAGAATAAATGAATGGAAATTCATCAAAATAAAAAGCTTCTACACAGCTAAAGAAAACATCAGCAAAATGAAAAGGGGACTAAATATATAGGAAAACATATTTGCTAATGAAACCTTGGATGAGGGTCTAATCTTCAAAATATGTAAAAAACTTATACGACTCCACTCAAAGAAGACAAACAATCCAATTAAAAAATAGGCAAAGGGCATTGTTCCTTCTCTGACCCCTCCCCGACATACAGCACCATAACACAGCCATGGGGCTGCCCCACCCTGTTGAATACCTAAAGTTCCACCCCTTACAACCTAACAGGTGTACAGAGGCAAAGAAATGCGGCTCACATTAAAAAAAAAAAAGACAGATCAAAACTCCAGAAAAACAATTAAGTAACAAAGAGATAGGCAATCTATCAGATGCAGAGTTCAAAACAGTAGTAATCGAGATGCTCACAGAATTGATTGAGGCCAGTAGCAAAATGAAGGAATAAATGAAGGCTACACAATGTGAAATAAAGGAAAATATATGGGGAACCAAGAGTGAAGGAAATGGAACCAGGACTCAAATCAACAATTTGGAATAAAAGGAAGAAATAAACATCCAACTGGAACAGAATAAAGAAACAAAAATTCAAAAAAAATAAGGAGGGGCTTAAGAACCTCTGAGACAACTTCAAATGCTCTACCATCTGAATAATAGAGGTACCAGAAGAAAAAGAGGAAAAGGATGAAGTTGAAAACTCATTTGAAAAAATAATGAAAAACTTCTTCAGTCTGACAAAGGAAATAGATGCCCAGGAAGTCCAGGAATTAGAGAGTCCCAAAGAAATTGGACCCAAGGAGGAACACACCGAGACATATCATCATTAAGTTACCTGAGATTAAGATAAGCAGAGAATCTTAAAAGCAGCAAAAGAAAAACAGAGAGTTACCTACAAAGGAGTTCCCATAAGACTATCAGCTGACTTCTCCAAAGAAACCTTTCAGGCAGGAAGGGGCTGGAAAGACATATTCAAAGTCATGAAAGGCAAGAACTTCTATCCAAGATTACTCTATCCAGCAAAGCTATCATTTAGAATGGAAGGGCAGATAAAGTGCTTCCCAGATAAGGTCAAGTTAAAGGAGTTCATCATTACCAAAGCTCTTATTGTATGAAATATTAAAGGAACTTATCTAAGAAAAAGATGATCAAAACTTGGAACAGTAAAATGGTAACAAATTCAAAACTATCAACAACTGAACCTAAAATAACAAAAACAAACTAAGCAAACAACTACAAAAGGACTAAAATAACAGAAATGGAAATCACATGGAGGATTACCAGTGGGAAGAGGGAGCGGGGGGAAGAATGGGGTAAAAGTTACAGGGAATAAGAAGCATAAATGGTAGGTACAGAATGGACAAGTGGATGTTAAGAATAGTATAGAAAATGCAGAAACCCAAAAAATTATATGTATGACCCATGGACATGAACTAAGGTGGGGGAATGCTGGTGGGAGGGCGGTGCAGGGCAGAGGGGAATAAAGGAGAGTAAAAAATTTGACAACTGTAAGAGCATACTCAATAAAACATATATTTTTAAAAATGGGCAAGGACTTGGCAGGCACTTCTCCAGGGAGGACATACAGAGGGCCCAGAGACATATGAAAAGATGCTCAGCATCACTCGCCATCAGAAAGATGCAAATTTAAACCACAATGAAACACCACTTCACACTGTCAGATGGCCATAATAAACAAATCAACAAACAACAAGTGCTAGAGAGTTTGTAGAGAAAAGGGAACCCTAATACACTGTAGGAATTCAGACTTGTACAGCCACTATAAAAATCATTATGGAATAACCTCAAAAAAGAAAAGTGGAACTGCCTTTTGACCTGGCAGTTCCACTGCTGAGATTATACCCTAAGAATTCTGAAACACCAATCCAAAATATCCTATGCACCCCAATGTCCACAGCAGCACGATTTACAATGGCCAAGTGCTGGAAGCAACCTAAGTGCCCATCAGTAAATGAGTAGATCAAAAAACTGTGGTACATTTACACAATAGAATATTATGCAGCAGAAAGAAAGAAGGAGCTCCTATCCTTTGTGACAGCATGGATGGAACTGGAGAGGGTTATGATAAGTGAAATAAGCCAGGCAGTGAAAGACAAATACCATATGATCTCATCTATAAGTGGAACCTAGTCAACAGAACAAACAGGCAAGCAAAATATAACCAGAGACATTGAAATAAAGAACAAACTGACAGTAACTAGGCAGGGGGAAAGGTAAGGGTGAGACAGAGGGGAAGGGTTGTCAATGAACATGTAGAAAAGACACATGGGCAAAGTCAAAGGGGGTAGGATCGAGGGTAGAGGGGGATCGGTACAGTGGGAGAGAGTAGTGGCGGGGGTGGGGGCGGGAATAGAGACAACTGTACTTGAATAACAATAAAAAAAGAATCAGATTCAGAACATGATGTGCCTTTATACAGCGCCTTACAATTGCAACTCCTCCACTTTTCCAGCCTCATCCTCTCCCAGGCTTCAAACACTCTAGCTTTCTCTCAGTCCCTTGAATACAACAAGTTCATCCCTGTGTTACAGACTTTGTATTTCTGTTCCCTCAACTTAAATCCTTCCATCAACCCTCTGTCCCAAATCTTCTCATGCCTGAATCTTTCTTACTGTTCATGTGTCTTAACTCAAATTCCTCCTCCAGGCAGATCTTCCTGACCACGCTAAGTAAATCTCTTACTCAAATGCTCAGTATCAGTCATTTTTTTAAACATTTTATTTATTTTTAAAATATTTTATTTAATTATTTTTAGACAGAGGGGAAGGGAGGAAGAAAGAGAGGGGGAGAAACATCAATGTGTGGTTGCCTCTTGTGTGCCCTGCACTGGGAAACTTGGCTCACAACCCAGGCATGTGTCCTGACTGGGAATAGAACCATTAATCCTTTGGTTTGCAGGCCAGTGCTCAATCCACTGAGCCACACCAGCCAGGACTCAGTATCATTCTTCAATCCAGTTGCCTGTTCTGTTTTTTACAAGGCACCTACCACCTTGACATTACCTGGTCCATTGATTTGATTGTTTGCTTCTCATCCTCATGCCCCATTGAATGTGAGCTCCAGAATCAGAGCGACCTTATTTACTTGATCCCCACTAGCTCATTAATGAAGTAGAATAGTAAGAAACTAGAAAAATTCTGTACCAAGTGGAATAGGGTAGCAAACAGATGCTGAACAAACTTGTCCAGCAATTTATAGCCAGATACAGAAGGTCACCTTCTTAGAGATAACATCTAGACATCAGTTGTGTTTCAGCTCTAGGTCCAGAAAAGCAGAAAAACCAGGTGGGTGATGCCAGAACCAGCTACAATGACTAACAATTCCATACCCTGGTACCAACCAATCAGTGGAGACCAGGACCCTGAAAGAGCACACCTGGAAAACTGATGAATATCCTGCTGAAACCCTCCCCTGAGACCACTTCTAAAATTCCCTGCCTGCAAAGAGAGATAAAAGCCTCAAGACAAAGGACCCAGTAAGTGCTTGCTCCCTCTGGGAGCCCACACAGTTTCCTTCTCTGTCTTCTTCCCCCATGGGCACAAATCTCCTAAACTCTAAGATCTCTATGAGGATTGCAACCAGGGAAGAAATAGGTAGCTGCAGCTTGTCCCAGGCTAATCCCCTGAACCTGTCCTCAAGGCCCTCTTTTCTCTGACTTTCCAGTGAGCTAAGGCAGCCCAGCCTAGACCCTTCCTTATTTTATTGCTCCCATTTTAATCCACTTCCCATTTAGCAAAAAAATTAAATGGAAATGCTACTACTAAAAACAGAATGTTATAAATAGAATGATGTCATTTGTTTCCAAAGACTATAAATATACTAGAGTGAAATAATAATAAAAGTGAGATATTTCATAGAAAACTCTGGGGGTAAAATTAGTTGCCTAGGGGTAAACACTGCAGCTGCAAGTGCCACTGGCAAATATTCTTGGGGTAAATGAGAAATGGGTTAATAAGGATACCCTCATAGCCATCTGACTTGTGTTGTGAAGTCTTTCCTACATGAAGTCAAGAACCCCCTACCAGTTGGCTCTACCCAGACCTTCCCAGGGCAGGTACCCTATCCAATAACATTTAGTGCCCAGGACATTGCCTGGCTCAATAATTATTTGACCAATAGATATAAATGAAAATGGGATACAAGGAGAGAGAGAAAAGGGAAAGTGGAAACCTGGCATTGGTATTATATGTTGTTTTATAATCTTTGAAGTTTTTTCATATGTTTTATCCTGTTTGATTCTCATAGCAGCTCCCCCCAAATAGGAACCATAATTTCCATTTACAAATGGAAATTGGTAACACTTATTGAGTACTCTTCAAGCATTTTGTTCTTAAATGGAGTGAAATGACATGTGAAGAAAAAAGAAGAGAGACAGAATCATAGTAAATTTCAGAGGCAAGACTTAAACTCAGTCTGGCTTCAGAGCCCATGCTCTTCACTAGCACACAAAGCCCACAGATTCAGAGAAGATGAGTCTCTTACATCTTTGAGTATTGAACTCCAGCCCCTTGTTGTCTTGCTTTTTTCCTTCTATACCCCCACCAAGTATCTAGTAGTTTAGGAAGTCGGGGGCCCAGGAGGGAGGGGAATGTATGAAGAAGGGAGGGACCAGGATGAATCTTCCCCTACTTCCTCCATGCTCTGGATGTCTTCTCTTTGCTCCTCCAAATCCACTCTCCACCCTTTCCCACCTGCTCTCCCTCTCTGCCAGTGGAAGACTAACCTGTAAGGATCACAGCAGAGCACTCTTACCCCTCTTGCTTCCTGCTGAGTTCAGCCATCAGAGAACCATGGTAAGAGAGTACAAACTGGTAGGGGTGTGAGGGGAAGTTATTTAATCCCCCAAACCCATCTTTCCCATAGGGTAGCCCTTTCCTCCAGGCTCCTGGCCATTCAGCCTGGGGATGATAACAGCATGCCCCTGTGACTAGCTCCAGGCATAACACTAGCCGATATCTCTAGTGGTTTCCCTAAATCTTGACAACCTTTGAAAATTGTCCCTGTATTCAAGGCTCCTCATATTATCCAAGTACGTGACATCTATTTGTGTCCCATTAGAATTCTGATTTACACATTGCACTCACAGTTTCCCAGTGAGGCTACTGAGAGACTTTAGCTGGCAAGTCTTTTGTTCTGTAGTCCTAGTGTAATTGAAAAGACTCCACTCAAGAAACAGGCATGTTCTGTGAACAGATGGGCTCTCCCATTCCTATTTCTTTGTTTGCAAGAGGGAGTACAGTTCTTGAAGTTTCCTCTCAGACCCAGGGCATTTCTCCATTAGGAGGCTGGCCATTCACAAACCCCATTTTGAAGATCAAGTAGTTGGCCTTTTGCCTCCTACAACTTCATTTTCAACCAAAGTTTTGATTATTCCTGCAATTGTTTTGGTGACTAAATATAGAAATAGATACAGATATAGATATAGAATGTAACTTGATCTTTATAAAAACTATAATTTACAAATTTTTGCTATAGCCAAAATAATTTTCATTCATGTCTTAATTTCATTTTAGGTACAAACTTAATTTTAATTTGGGAACCAGAAAAAAAACACCCCTAAAGCAAAACTATGTTCATTTCTGTGTGTCACCTTCCAGTCCTTAGACACACAGGCATTTTTATTTTTACATGGTATATATATAATTTTGTATTTTGTATCTTTCCCTGTTGTTATATCACAATCACATCTCTATAATTAGCATTTATAATGATGACATGATATTCCATGGAAATAGACACACCATAATTTGCAGAACCATTTCTATATACTGAATGACATGGTAGAAAACATGCTGGGTTGGAATTAGACAACCAGACCCAAATCCTAGCTTTCTCAGTCACTAGCTGTAAGACATTTTTTTATTCACTCAGCCTTTCTGAATATCAGTTTCACAGCTATCAAAAGGAAATTCTAATAACACAGGCCCTTTCCATGTCACAGAAAAGTGGTGAAGACTGACTGAGATACTAGATACAAAAATGTTTCTGAAATTCATGACTGTATATCCCTTGGTAACTGTATTACATCACCCATGTTAATGTGCTTCATGGAGCTTACTCTATCTAAAATTATATAGTTTTAATGATTGTTTCTTGCTTTTCTTCTCCAACTAGACTGTCAGTGCCATAGATTGTCAGAGCCATAATAGCTAAACTTTGTCTTATTTACTCCTGGATCTCCAGAGCCTTGAATGTCCAGAGCCTGGTTCATAGTAGCTTTAAGAAACAGTTGTTCATGAATTAAGAGACGTAAGTGTGTTTTGATTGAAGAATTGGGGAAAGTATCTGTGGGACCAAGAGTTCATTTCTTTAGGCCACTGCAGCAGTCATGTAATTTCTACCATTCTGGGAAAATACAGTGAATAAGCTTTTAGTGAAACTGATAAAAAAAGGTCTATGGGTATTTCCAACAGCTTTCATTCCTACTAAGCAAGCCATTGATGTTCTAAATATTTACCAACTTGCTTCTGAACGAAGCATCACAGTTTGAGAGTGGAAGAAACAATCAGAAGAAGGTTTCAGTCCCTGATCTTAGTCCTTCAGCACGTCTGAACTCCTGAGTGAGCTGCTGCTCAAGTCCACTAAAGAGTGAGGAGTGAAAAGTTCTAGACTTAGATTGTGGTGACTCTGTGAACATGCCCCAAACCACTGAGTAGTACTTTTTGTGGGTGAATTTTATGGTATATGGATTATAGGTCAATAAAGATGGTTTAAAAAAAGAGAAGGAAACCAACCTGGATATTAAACTATTTTTCAGGGTGGCATATATATTATTAACAAAGGTAAGCAAATCACTAAGGGCTATACATTAAAATCAGAAGAATATAAATACTTTATTATCAAAAGATGGTTTATTGTTAAAGAAACTAAACAAGAAGCATTCTTAATGATTATAGTTCAAACCATCAAATTTTAGAAATGAGTCAAGAAACTTGCTCAGGGTTAGCACAGCAAGCTAGGAGCAAGTCTAGTCTAAAACTATGCTTCCCTAATTACCAGAG
Organism: Sturnira hondurensis; assembly: GCF_014824575.4. Classification (NCBI taxonomy): domain Eukaryota; kingdom Metazoa; phylum Chordata; class Mammalia; order Chiroptera; family Phyllostomidae; genus Sturnira; species Sturnira hondurensis. Next base: position 176,431 of record NW_028088424.1, on the reverse strand, counting down.
CATTGCCCTTCCTCCTACACCAATGGCAACAGACAGTAGTGAAACTTGAACAAAAAATATTTCTGAATTCAAAAAGATAAGATAAACAAATTCCAGAAGTTATAGATCACTCAATAAGACATTGATTTGAATCTAATTCTAGAGTAGATTTTTAAATATGTGGTATGTGAGCCTTTAGAAAAGCAAGGATTGTTATATGAAGTCAACATGGATTATCAAGAGAGAGTCTCACAAAACTGTTAATTTGGCTTTATCAAAAAGATTCCAGTAGAATAGCAAATAACATAGATGTTACTGCTTCTAGATTTAACTGAAACATTTGATAAATTCTTTCATATATTTTTTCAAACAAGATACAAATACATGGGCAATAGTGAGGTTTGGAATATGCATTGCTTATTGAACAATTATATCCAAAGAACACTTGGATGTGTCTAAAAGGGTCTGTCCTCAGTTGGAACTTCTTCATTGTTAAAATAATGGCAGAAACCAGACATGGTAATTGTCCATGTGAAAATTATATGCTGATGTTAATTGAAACATATTGGGCTGCACTAATAACAATAGGGTCACTGTATTTTGTGCTGATAGACCATGTCTGGAGATTTAAGACAGACATTGACACAATGGAATATCTTTGCAAGAAGGTAGCCAGTATGGTGGGACTGGGAGGGGCTCTGAAAAATGTGTCATCACTCATATGAAGAACAGTTGAAAGAACTAGTATCATTTTATATACAAGAAGAAGAGATTTTGGGGAACAGAAACTGTCTTCAAGATAGTTTGTACCCAGTGGATGTGAAGATAGATTGTACTCAGTCTACAAGGCTCCAAAGAGACAATGAAGTGTGGTATGGAGTGATGGTGAAGAAGGAATGGCAAGAAACCAAAGCAATACTTTCTGGTATAACTGAAATCATTCTATACATCTTGACCTAAAGCTTAAATAGTCTCAAATTTAACCCTAGATCAAGAGAGGTACTAAATGACTATTACTCAAATGACATGGTTTCACAGATACTCATTTTTAGTATTATATTCACAGGTTACATGATGGATAATTCATTAAAAAAAACTCTACGCATTGATTGAAAAAACATGATTAAATATATGTTTTATACACAACTTTTTTCCCTACATAAAGAACACCTAGAGCAATGGCCTTTTGACCCAACTTTCAGGATAAGCTTTGTTTCCCCTAAAGAGCTGAAGAGCTCATTATCTTTCCCCTAGGAACTAATCATCTTTCCATAGCTCCTGTCTCACTGAAAGGCACCAACACCGGTCACTTACCTGCCATGCACCTTACACTGTCCCCACTTCTTCATCAATAAATCCTGTAGTTCTACTGCCATAAGCCACTCCATTCTCCTAGGACTGCCACCTGGGGTCCAACACAATGGGTGATATCTAAGACAGGCAGAAGGTCATCACCTTCAAGTCTTCATTACAATCTTCTCACAATTACCTCAAAAATGCTTTTTCAAGGGACACTCCACTGACTTAAAATGTCCCTCAGTCTCAACCCTCCTAATACCTGACCCTGCTTTGTATTTTCTACTCTTTTTTCCATATAACTTACCATCTTTCAACATACTATGTTATTTATTATTTATTATTTATTTCATTTTAAGTCTTATTTTAAAAACATTAAGTATTTTCATTTTATTATAAATTATTTTGATCATATAGAAAATGCAGAGTGTATTATAATCACCATATGTGTAACCACAACATAATTTTGTTAAATCTTAATATTTTGCTATTTTTGCATCAAACACACCTACCCACACATATTTAAATCCAAAACATTAGGGAAGCAGATAATGGTTCCTGCATAGTCCTTATGGGTCCTGGCCTTCTCTCTCCTTTCCTTCTAGAGGTAACTTCTGCATATTTTTAGTTTACTGGCTATGAAGTATCCATAATTAATACTGGATTACATATATTTGACATTAGGAAATGGACATTGTACTATATATACTATTTTGAAATATACTCTGTATACAAATTGTATGTTTTTGAGTTCCATTCATATTACTCCTATAGCCCTAGTTCAGCATACCTGTTTCCTCCTGCCTCAAGGTAAGCATCATGAGTTCAGGAATCTTTTTCTAATTTTTTTCATTGCTGTATCCCAAACACCTAGAGTAATGCTTGGCATAAAGCATTGCTCAAAGTATTACTCAAAAACAATATTTGTGAAATGAATAAATGGACCATGCAAATGGCACAGTAGAAAAAATGGTATGAGATATGACCTGACTAAAAATGTAGAATATGGTAAAAATGCTTATATGAGAGAACTATCCTCTAGCTATAAATAAATTGAAATATACAAACTCCAGAAAAAATTCAAGCAAACAGTCACATAAAAAGTACAAGGCAATTTCACACACCAGAAACAAAGTAGTTCAGAACTAGAGAATTAAGAAGTTTTGACATTGCTGTAGCTCTGGGAGTAATAGACAAGTATAGATTGTGCTAGACCCTTGAAGTTTAGGGCTTTAATGCCTATGAAGAAACAGAAAAAATGGTCAGAGCTCACCCATGGTAGGAGGACACTAGCACAGAAATCCCTGCTAAAACCAGATCCTCAAAACTTTGCCCTGAATGTGAAAAGGAAGCTAATAAACCCCCACCAACTATCCTAGAAAGGCTAAAAGGAAAATTTCTATCCATACAGGTAAGTACATGTGCAAATAAGAATAATTCCTGAGAATAAAAAAAGCAATTCTATGCTTCATGAATAGATACAATACGAACTTACAATTATCCTCATTGTACAAGAACTCTAAGCAAAGACATTAGCGTAAAATTTGGCCCTAGACTGAGGAATCCTACAAGACACTGGAAGAAGCTAAAATAGAGCCATTCTGAAGGAAACATCTATAGCCTAACATACATTGGACTCCCACAAAGAACATATCTTGCTGAAGGTGAGCTCACAATACACAGTTACAAACTAGAGGTTAATACAAACTACTAACATGAAAATTATAATAGTATGATAAAACAATGGGTTTGGAAAAGAACAAAACAAAGCTTTTAAAAATAAAAAAGTTTAGTCATTTACATTAGAATTTAAGAGAGACAAAAGTGGCAAGAGATGATTTGTCTGAGACCAGATCATAACAGATATTATGTAATACCTAAGGAAGTTTGGGCTTTGTTCAGTAGCTACTAAGAAACCTGGAGAGGGGTTTAAACAAGGCAAAGTACTTCCAGGCAGTGATCCACAGAGGTCTAAGTCCATCAGAAAGCAAATGCTTCTTACAGGTCATGATGGCAAACACCCCAAGATCAGCAGTAACTGACCCAGTCCAAATCCAAGAAGAGAGTCCAGGATGTGTGAACAGTGTGGGCTGAGATGGATTGACGGGTAATTGCCTAAGGGAGATTGGCCACCCAGTGAATGCTTTGTTGGTAGTAGATAAACCCAAACAATAGTGGACTTAACTTATTTCTTTGTTTTCTAAAAAGTAAAATTTTAGGCCCTAATTTTCTATAAATTAAAGCTAGGAGCAAAATTCCACAGAATTGAACCCCTCCTCCATGCCCACCATAGTATCATCTTGTATGCCAGATATACGGCTTGCCTTAGAACATCATCATCTTTTTGTTAATTCTAACTAGGCCTTCTCCTCCCTCTGTAGTCCTACCTCTTTGTTATGGCATGCTTGTTTTTACTCAGTCTAAATACTTTCTATGAAACTTCTCCCTTGAGATTGAGATAGATAGATGATAGATGGATAGATAGATAGATAGATTATAGATAGATAGTAAAAAACTTGATATGTGATTATCTTTCTCCTCTTGTCTGTGAATTGTGCCTCTTTTGAACAAAGCATTGTTCACTGTTGTGTCCCAGGCATGTGGACTGTCACACCATGCCTTATTGATATGTCTTTGAGTTTATGTCACTTTGTCACCTTCTGCATGGTTACACTTGAGGTTTACTCTGTCATCTATACTGGGTTTATGTAAAGACATTTAATGTCACAAGTGTGGTTCCACACTTTCTGTTTTCTTTTATATGAACATTTTAGTACCCTTTTTGTTCTTGTCCTTAGTTCATAACACAATGTCCACTTTTATAGTTGATCCGGACAGTCTGAGATTTTCATCTCCTCTCTCTTTGGCAACCTGGTACAACACTGGCTAATCCCTAGTCTCTCCAATCTTTCCTTTATTCCCCCATGGGGTGCTATTCCAGGCTTTACTTGACCCTCTTCTCTCCTCAGTGATCTCCTCTCAAAAGACATCCAAACCCAAGAGCATCCACCACCACCTTTGTGCAGATGAACCCCAGATCTGTGCTTATGATCTTTTTTTAAACCTGAGACCTGCAGTCTTACCAGAATGCCTGACCCATACTTCAAAGCCACCATGTCCCAAACTTAATGCATCATAGGTTTCTATTTCATAAACCAGCTCTTCTCCCTCTTATATGTGTCTGCTATGTCTGCCCTTTGTTTATTAATGGAAACATCACTCTTAAGGCCATCTGGGTGTCACCTGTGACTCCTCCCTCCCTTTAGGTTTTACACTCAAACTGTCACCAAGCCCCAACCAGCCCTAGGTAGGATGTTACCTGCCTTTGCCTACCTTTACTGCAGCTATGAATTGACATAGATGAAGCCCAAAACTGAGGGGAAGAGTGTCTGACTGTTTAGACAGAGCTTCTACCTGAACTATGACTATGAAGGAAAGACTAAATCAGTTTGGGGAACCTAAACTGTGGCTGAGGGAATAATCACCTAATTAGACTGGATAAGTGCACTTGACCTGACTGAAGATACACAAATATCTTAAAATAAATTCTTGCTCTAGAAAGACCTAAGGGCTCAGAGTCAGAGGAAGTACAAGGGAAGTACTTGTAGTTATAAACAAAACTCCATTTTCGCACACTCCTGGCTTATGGCTGACATATTCTGTGTATGATCTGTGGAATTTGTAAGCAGAATGTGTGACCTGTAACAAGTGGTTATGATGGAGAGCCAGCTCTGAGTAGCTTGTGGGTTTTGAGAGGGAGGGGTAAATTGTAAAAGACCTTGGGCAGGCACACCTCAGTAGGACCTTCTAGATCTGCCAGCATCCTGAGCAAGCTGATAAATTCTCACAGGACTGGGAAGTCACATGTAGGAACTGTCAGATTGTTGTTGTTTTGTGTTCGTCATACTTTCTAATGAGAGTCTGTGAAAAGAACCCCTATCTTTTCCCACAACTCCCCAGAAGTGGTAAGAGAGCAAGTGAGTAGGGAACATGTTAGCCAAGCCCTCCTACTCTTCTTACCTGACATGATGTACTCATAGTTTTTTCCATTTACAGGACTGTCAATTCCACAACAGAACTGTTTCCTCATCTATAAGGCCTTGGATCTCAGTAAATACAGGGTAGATGCACTCTAACTATATTCATCTCACATGTCCTTGTTTTCATAATTCACCCACCATACTAGATGAAAGACTCCTCCATGTATTAGTCCACTTGAGCTTAGGACACATGATAAGAGCTGAAACACAGCTGATACTTTATTCAGGCTGGGCACTCTGTTGCCTGTGCTCAGCAGTGACAGGACCAGCTGAAGAAACATGCTAACTCAGAGACCCTCACCCTGAAATGCCAGACCCCACCCTCTAGAATAAAACCTCTCTGATAATAGAAAAGTAAAGCAATCCAAGTTTTGTTGATTTGTGCACATTCTAAAACATCCAAGAGAAAGAAAAAGAAGTAACATTTGTCTATTCAAAAATAACTCCTATTAGAGAAAACAATGATTCCTTCTGAATGTCCTAGAAAATTTCAAATTTAGTAAATAAATATTGACCAAATCACTAAGTAGTGAAAATTTTCTTATCTTCTCCCTACTCAGCCCCTGATGACCAAAAACAAAGTATCCAAAGAAACTTTTAATTTGCATCATGAATGCAGCACTTAGCACTGTCCATGATAACTGGAATGTGCTCAACACATATTTGTTGGAGGGAAGAAAAGGAGGAAGGAAAGGAGGGAGGGGGTGAAGGAGGGAGTAGGGAAGGACAAATCAATGAATAAGGGCGTATTATTATTATGTTATACAGGTTTGAAACACTGTAAAATAGAATAGAGCTACCTTAAATTGTGTGTTTTTCCTTGTTAACTTTAGAGAAGAGCTCTACTGAGGGGGTAGGAAATCATTCTAATTCAGTCTGATTTGGTTTCAGTGAATCAACATTTCTACCACTGTTAGGAGCCTGACAAGAAAGGGTGGGTTTTAAAATCAACCCTGGTTTCAAGCCCCACTTTGGCCAATCACTGGCCATGTGAGTTCCATCCTCTTCATCTGGATCATGTTTGTAGCATAGAGACAGTAAAGGATGAGGTTAAAAGCATGAGCCCTGACACCAAGCCCCTGGGCTGAAGTAAGAATACCAGTCTGGCACTGACTACCTGTGACTGGGGCAAGTTTTCTCCTGTCTGTGCCTTAGTTTCCTCAGATGCACGCTAAGGACTGATAATATTTCCTCCCTCATAAAGTTTTGAAATAATTAATGAAATAATGTGCACAAGACACATAAAATAGAATACTGCACATGTTTCTTCAATAAAAATTACATTATTATATTCTCAAGAAGATAAACTTTTGGTGGGCAGGGACCTTGTAGGTTTTGTTCACAACCGTGTCCTTGGTGGAAGCCTAACACATAGTTGGTGCCCATTAACCTTTTCATGAGTAAAGAATAACACATCTTCACAGGATGTTGGCCAGGGAGAGGAGGAGCGGGTTGGATTACGTTGTCTAGATATGAAAAATGCCTGACACTGAATAACCACTCAGTAAAATTGGTTATGTTCTCTTCTCCCTGATCTCTTCCACAGAGCAATCCATGCATTCCCTACCTTCCAAATGTTCACTTTTGTGGAGGAAAATGCATCTTACTCCTTAAGTACATGACTGAGTGGCATTTTCAGTGTTATACACTGGCCAAGATTGTGTCTAGACTGAGGGAAACTAATTCTCTGGTTTTCTCTGGCTATAGGATTATCCATTGTGGTACTGATGAGTGAAGCACAGCCCGTTCAGAGCTGCCCTAACAGTAATGCCCACCTGGGGCTCTGGACAGCAGGGAAAAGAATGGAAAACCATGCTGATTTCATCACCAAGTTGTCAATCATGCATGAATATTAGGTGTTTCAGATTGCTGCTTCATCAGAAATCCAAATATGGTGTTTCCTTGGCTTTGTGGAGATCATGAACATTACATTCTCCTCCACAAAGACCAGAAACAAACAAACAAACAAACAAATAAAACAAAAACAGTCTTCTCATTCAGTAATTACCTTTCATAAATGCAAGCCAAACAAACAAAAACTACTTCCTGTCTGTCTTAATTTAGGTTGCTAACACAATATAGCATAGATTGGATGGCTTAAATAATAAATATTTATTTCTCACAATTCTGAAAACTAGGAATTCTAGTTCTGAAAACTTGTTCAAGGTCAAGGTGCTGGCAGATTCGGTGTCTGGTAAGATCCTTCTTTCTATGTTCTCACAGGATAGAGAGAGAAAGCTATTTTCTTCTTATAAGGACACAAATCCCATCATGGAGAATCCACCCTCATGACCTCATCTAACATAATTATCTCCCAAAGGCCATCATACTGGAGGCTAGGGCTTCAGCATATTTATTTGAGGGGAAGGCACAAATATTCAGTCCATAACTGTCACTCTCAATGTCTTGTAGCAGCAAGAATTAAAAAGGACTAAAGGAAGCTAAAAAGACAGAGAAATAACAGGAGCTTCCCTTTGGGAGAGCTGTCCCAGAACTCTCTTCATTCAGCTTCACAGATGGAAGAAACAGAAATGTCTCTTTCCATTGCATCTAGCCTTGAACATCCACCAACAGTGGCCAGTAAATGTCCCTGCCTTTGAATACCACTTCTCCTTGGTGATGGAGTGAAATGAAATGCCTGACTTAACCCTGAGGAGGACTGAGAAAGAGACCATGGTTTAGGAATCTCCTGGACATGCCTGAGCCCAATATGGTGAAGGACAAAGGATCTGGAGTCAGAGATCTGGATCTAGTCCTGGCTCTTCCACTTACTAATTACATGCCCTTGTAGAAATCACTTAACTTCTCGGAGGCTAAGGTTCTTTACCTAAAAAAGAAGTTTGCTACCATATAGAGTTGCTATGAAAATTATAAGAAATGACCTTTATAGAGCCCTTAGCAGAGTGTCTGGCACAGGGTAAATACTAAATAAATGGTAGCTATCATTATCATTACATAGATTCCAGGAGTGTCCGGACAAATTATTATCTCATTTCTGTTTGAATATCTCTGGAGACAATGTGCTCATTATCTCACAAGGGAACCCATTCTATTACTGGGTAGTTGTAGAAAATTGTTTTTCTTTATTTGAGATGGACATCTTATGCCCCTGCCTCTTTCTCTGGAGAAGTATAAACACACTCTCTCTTCCATGAGAGAAAAAATATATATATTTTACATGTTTAAAAAAAATATATATATATATTTAAGATTTTATTTATTTATCTTTAGAGGGGAAAGAAAGGAGAGATAGAGAGAAATATCAATGTGTGGTTGCCTCTCATGAGTCCCCTGCTGGGAACCAGCCTGCAACCCAGGCATGTGCCCTGACTGGGAATTGAACTGCGATCGTGTGGTTTGCAGGCCCGGGCTCAATCCACTGAGCTATACCAGCCAGGGCTCTTTACATGTTTTAAGGCAGCTGTCATGTTCCTGCAAGTCTTCTCTACTCCAGCATCAACGTCTCTAGTATTCTTAGTCATTTTGTATGAATCAATTTATGGGCCTTCTACCATCTTGATTGCTATCCATCATTCCAAAGAGGTGATCCAAACTCTCTAATCAATGCTCTTCATTTTGTTGTCACATAAATGTGTCTCTCTAAGACATCTCACAATGAATACTTTATGATAAATACTGACTTATCATGGGAAGAAAGTCATGCTATTCAGGGTAAGGTGATTAATTAATAAAACTACCTAGCATGATTAATTCATCTATCTGACAAATGTTTATTGACTACCTACTATAGTGTCAGGCTCCAATGTTTAAGACACCAAAAAAAAAAAAAAACCAGACAGGGTTTGGTGCCCAGGAACCTCACGGTTCAATGTGGGAGACCAAGGACAAGTATACAGGGAACTAGAATGACACCAAAATGAACAAGCTGAGAAACAATAGACTGTAAGCTCCTTATAAGGGCAGAGTCCAACCTTACCCATTCTTCATATTCCACACAATCCTATTCTCATATTACACTAGACTAAATACTTATATCCCCCAAAATTGAAACATTGAAACCTGATTTTCAATATAAAAGTATTTGGAGAAAAGGCCTATAGATTAGGTAATGAGGCAAAGCCCTCAAAAGTGGGATTAGTGCCCTTAGAGGAGAGACCTCAGAGAGCTCCCTTGCCACTCCTCCCGTATGAGAACAAAGCAAGAAAAAACAGGAAGCAGGCCTGTGATATCAAATTTGCTTATACCTTAACCTTGGGACTTCCCAGTCTCCAGAATTGTTTGAAATAAAATTTTGTTCTTTAAGCCATGTCGTCTATTGTGTCTTGTTACAGCATCTAAAATTCATATCATGCATTCCCCCATAGCTTCCACAGTCATATTATTTAAAATTAAATCATGCCATTTCCCCACTCAAAAATCCCCAGTGTCTTAGATTTCAAAGGTATGCTGTTAAGTGAAAAAAGCAAGGTAGAGAATGGTGAGAATAAAACATCATTTATGCAATAGCAAACAAAGCAATGCATTTTCTTTGGAGATAATAGATAGATAAAGAGAGAGAAGAGAAATGGGATTAAGAAGTACAAACTGATAGTTACAAAATAATCATGGGAATGTAAAGTATAGCGTAGGGAATACAGTCAATAAGATTATAATAACTATGTATGGTGTCTGACAGGTACTAGACTTATCAGGGTGATCACATAGTAAGTTATGTAATGTCTAATCACTGGGATATGGGATATACATGTAAAACTAATATAATATTATATGCCAATTGCAATTAAATTTTTTAAATTAAAAAATAATAAAACAGACCAAAAAGAAAAGGGAAGAAACAATAAATGCTTATGGGGATGTGGAGAAAAGGGAACCCTGGTATACTGTTAGTGAGAATGTTATATGGTACAGCCACTGTGGAAAACAGTATGGAAGTTTCTCACAAAATTAAAAATAGAACTACCATATGATCAAGCAAAATAGTGAAAGAAAGAAAGAAAGAATGAAAGAAAGAAAGAAAGAAAGAAAGAAAGAAAGAAAGAAAGAAAGAAAGAAAGAAAAGAGAAGAAAGAAAGAACGATTTGAAAAAAGCCCCAGTGGCTTTCCAAAGCATATACAAAGATTTAAGCATGTTACCTTTGCCTATGAAGCCTCAAATATCCTTCCACATCTCCAAACTTTCTTGCACTGCTCTTCCTCTCCCTACAGTTACAAGGATGTGCATTTTCCTCCAACATACCTGATAGAGTATCATTCCTGATAGAGTCTTTATACTAGCTGTTCCTCTGTGTGGAATTCTCTTCTCCCTGATGTTCATAGGATTTACTCTTCTTGGCATTCATATCTCAGCACACAAATCACCTGTCCAGAAAGCCTTCCCTATCACCTAAGCTAAGGTAGCCACCATGTTATTATCATATCACCTAATTTTAAATTCTCTGTTTAGCAGTTTTCTACATTACTCTCAAATATCTATTGTGTATATGTTTATTTACAGTTTCCCCCATTAGAATGTAAACTTTATAAATGCTTGTCTGTCTTGTTTACCAGTGATCAGAACATTGCCTGGCACATAATTAATATCCACTAAATAATTGTCAAATGATTTAATGAACTGTTGTTCATCCAATACCTGGCAGAGTTCCAGGAACCTAGATACTTTTTGAGAGAATAAGTAAACTGGGACAGAAAAGAGAACAGCAAAAGTTTGCCCAATTTCTGGAAGGCAGAAACAGGCAATGAAAGCAAACTTGTCATGCAGCATGGCTTTGTTGTATGTCAGCCTGCCTGCCATTCAACTGTCACTCATTTTATTCTTACACACATGGAATGAACCTTATGAACCTTAAAGTCTCCTAACCTGCTCTGATGTTTAAGCAAATACTGTTGGGAGCCAGATAATCAAAGAAGTAATCACAGAATTTCATCAGTGAAAGTTCAGGGCTGCCTCCCATGGCTCATAGATAACACAGGCTTTGCAGATGTCAGTGGCTGCCTAGTTACTGCCTGGTGTGGGCTGCCGCACTCTCCTAATACCTCATGGTGCCTGCCTACATAGTCCACCTCCAGCTATCTCAGCACTTACAACTGGGACAACTTTCACCACATTCCCAGTCACCAACACCTTCTTCACCACTAGAATATCCTAAAACTCAAACCTTTGGGTAAAGAAGAACATTGCTTCCTTTTTTCTCTAAAATATTAATTAAATATTACTGTTACAGTGTTCATCTTTGAATAAGTTGTTATGAAGTAATCCCTGTTTCATAAATAATATAGGAAATATTTGGGCAAATATGAAAGATAAGAATTTAATTATTTAAAGGTGGAAATCTGTATCCCTATGATTAAACAATGGAGGCCTAATGTTTGGAATACTGAAAAATATGAGTGCCTTTTTAAAAGATAATACCATAACTTTCCATGTCATTTTTCTGAATGTTTATTGAACATTAGAAATACTCTTTTGCAAGACACAACAAAGTAAGAAAATTAAAGGCCACTATCTCTCATGCACATACATGCTAAAATCCTCAACAAAATAGTGGCAATATGGATCTAGCAATACATTAAAAAGATCATGCACCATGATCAAGTGGGATCTATCCCAAGGATGCAAGGATGGTACTATATTTGCAAATCAATAAATGTAATAAACCAAATAAACAAAATGAAGTACAAAACCACATGGTCATATCCATAGATGCTGAAAAAGCATTTGATAAAATTCAGCACCCATTTATGACAAGCACTTAGCAAAGTGGGAAAAGAGGGAGTGTACTTCAACATAATAAAAGCCATGCACAAGAAACCTGCTGCCAACATCATACTCAATGGGCAAAAACTGAAGTTGCTTATGGACAACAACAAGACAAAGCTGTCTGCTATCACCACTCTTATTTAATACAGTACTAGAAGTTCTAGCCACAGCAATTGGACAAAAAAAGAAATAAAAGCACCCAAATTGGAAAGGAACAAGTAAAACTGTCATCATTCACAGATCTCACGATAGTGTACATGGAAAATGGGATAGTCTCCATCAAAAACTACTTGACCTAATAAGTGAATTTGGCAAAGTGGCAGGATACAAAGTCAATATTCAGAAGTTGATCGTACTTGTATAAAACAACAGTCAGGGAGAGAAACAGAAAAAAATACCATCTACTCTATCAACAAGAAAAAAAGTACCCAGGAATAAATTTAAGCAAGGATGTAAAAGACCTGTACTCAGAGAACTATAGAACACTGAAGAAAGAAATTGAGGAAGATACAAATAAATGAAAGCATATACCGTATTCATGGATTGGAAGAGTCAACATCCTTAAAATGTCCATACTACCCAAAGCAATCTATAGATTCAATGCAATTCCTATTAAAATACCAAACAAGAATCAACTGTATACACCACACAGAAACTATACAAAATAACAAGAATATTACTGACAGTAAATATTGTTGCTAAGTCTATTATGATTGCTGTTATCTTATTGCATGTAATTTCATTTAAATTTATTGTATTTGCATTTGCCATGTCATTAAAGTTCATAACAACTTGATTTTGTTCAATAAAAAAAAATTAAAAAATATCAATGACATATTTTGAAGATCTAAAACAAATATTTTGAAAATTTGTATGGAGCTGAAAAAGACCCTAGATAGTCTCAGCAATCCTGAGAAAGAAGAACAAAGTTGGAGGGATCACAATACCTCATATCAAACTATATCACAAAGCAACTATAATTGAAAAGTCTGGTATTGGCATAAGAACAGACACATAGACCAATTGAACAGAATAGAGAGCCCAGAAATAATTCTATGTCTCCATGATCAATTAATATTCTAAAAAGGGGGCATAAGCATAGAATGGAGTAAAAACAGTCTCTTCAATATATAGTGCTGGAAGAACTGGAAAGGTATATGCAAAAAAAATGAAACTATACCACCAACTTACACCACATACCAGAATAAACTATAAATAGATAAAACACAACTATAAATTTTGATACCATAAAAGTTCTAGGAGAAAACATAGGCAATAAAATATATATCCTATGTAGCAATATTTTTGCTGATACATTTCCTTGAGCAAGGGAAATAAGAAAAAAATAAACAATTGCCACTGCACTTTAACAAATTAAAAAGCTTCTGCATGGCAAATAAACCATTATCAAAATGAAAAGGGAACCAAGTATATGGGAAGACATGTTTACCAATAATATACCAGATAAGAGTTTGATCTCCAAAATATATAAAGAACCCATATACTCAACACAAGGAAAACAAAAAATCTAATTAAAAAAGGAAAAAAGGATATAAATAGACACTTCTTCAAGGAGGACATACAGATGGCCCATAGACATATAAAAGAGTGCTCAACATCACTAGCCATCAGAGAGATGCAAATTAGAACCACAATGACATATCACCTCACACCAGTCAGAATGGCTGCCATTAATAAATCAACAAACACCAAGTGTTGGCAAAGATGTGGAGAAAAGGGAACCCTACTGCACTATTGGTGGGAAAATGCAGACTGGTACAGCCACTGTGGAAAACAGTATAAAATTTCCTCAAAAAATAAAAATAGAACTGTTTTATGATCTAGCGATTCCATTGCTAGGAATATACCCTAAGAATCCTGAAGCACCAATTCAAAAGAACTTATGTGCCCCTACATTCATAGCAGCACTATTTACAATAGCCAAGTGTTGGAAACAGCTTAGGTGCCCATCAGTAGATGAATGGATTAAAAAAACTGTAGTACATTTACACAATGGAATATTGTGCTGCAGAAAGAAAGAAGGCAGTCCTACCTTTCGGGACAGTATGGATGGAACTGGAGACTATTCTGCTAAGTGAAATAGGGTAGTTGATGAAAGACAAATACCATATGATCTCGCTTATAACTGGAAATTAATGAATAAAATAAACTAACAAGCAAAATAAAAACTCAAACATGGAAACATGGAACATACAAACAACTGTAAGAGGGGAGGAAGGAAAGGTGAAATGGCAGGAGGAAGGGGAAGAGATTAGGAAAAGAATATGTACAAATGACCCAGGGACATCGGCAATGTAGTGGGGATTGACTGAGGGAGAGGTGGACTGAGTGAAGAGGGGCAAAGAAGAAAAAATTGGGGCAACTGTAATACAATAAAAAATAAAAAAATAGAAATACACGTCTGCTAAATCTGTCCTCTGTATTATAGAAGTACAATATACATAATAAAAAGAGATCTTTCAATTGAATATATGTTTCAGTAGTATCTACTTCTCTTTACTATGATGAACCTGCTAACCTGTTGACCATTATTCACTATTTCAGCATGTTTCCATCTGGCTTAGTTAGCAGCAATTTCAAATGACCACATTGAATGGTATGGAGCATTTTGTTTTGTTAAATCAACCTCCAAGACTGCAAATGACCTGCCCTCATCTGCATTTACAGCTCATGTTGATCCACTCTCATCTCTACCCCACACTCCAACCACTCTGCTCCCTCATTCACTATCTCAGATGCACCCTGCTCTCTCTTTTCCAGAAGTGTGGAAATTTTGTCATTGCAGCCCACTTATGACTACAACACACATCCCTTTCTTCTTTGCTTCACTAATCCTTACATATCTATCCTTCAGGTATCTGCTTAGATGAAACTCCTCCAGGGAAATACATGCTCACCCTATGCTGTCACTGCCACAGTTCTATTCTTCTCCTGTGTTAACCCTTTTACACAGTGATTTAATGTTGGTTCTCACCTCTAAACTATAAGCACTGTGAGAGCAGAAACAATATGTGTTTATATACAACTATATTTCTGGCACATAATAGACACTCAACAAAGAATTGCCCAATGAGTGAAAATGTTAAGAAGTGAATAAATGCATAAGTGGCTTGGAGCATTTTGACATATATTCAAACTTTCTGAGACCTGTTTACAGAAGAAAAATCAAATCAATTATTTGATTTTATTCCCTGTCTTAAGTCAAACTTAATTTTTACTAAAGGAGAGAACAATTTTCCATGGCAGTTTAAGCAATATAACTTGCCACCTTTGGAAATAGTCTAGTAGATTTAGTCAAAGTACAAACTGTGTACAGTCTGTGTACAGCAGACTGAAAGGCTGTGGCAGTAGTTTTCATCAGTTATCAAATTCAAGAAGATCCCTCCTACCTTTCGGAATTTTAATGGGATATAAAAAATGGGGATGAAACCAATAAATCATAAAAATTAGGTGAAACAGTCAGGAAAGATGTTTGTGGATAAGGAAGAACTTATTATGCTTATAAACAAGCCTGTCTCCCTCCTATGTGACCACAGAATCCTTTATAGGAAGGCAGAAGACTGAGGTGGTTGAGAACATGAATTTAGATCTGGATTAAATCCTGCCTCTTTTAGTTCTGGTCATATAACTAGTTCTTCCAGTCAAAGCTTTACTCCATTTCCCCATCAGTGAATAGGACTGATAGACTTCCTATGCATCTATCTGTATTACTGTGAGGCCAGAATGGCCAAAACTGCATTTCTGTGGCTCCCCTTTAGCAAAGGTTTCTCATGTAATTTAGATTCTGCCAGTGACATCACTCTAGTAAGACCTGAATTTGGAACTGAGTTTAGTGAGAAAGTAGACAATACCTAAGGCATTCATTTTGGTGGTATGCATTTGACAGCTGGCCCTGGTATGTGGGTCACTGTCCAGGCAGGTATTCCTGGAGCCAACAGTTGCAGCAGCAGCTTCCTGATCCTGGAGCAACTGCTATAGAGAAAGATCATTTTTTTAATTTTTTAAAATTTAATTCTTATTCAAGTACAGTTTTCTGTTTTATATTCCCTGCCCTGCCCACCCCCAATGCTCCCCACCTCCCTCCCATTTCCTCCCCCCACCTTAATTATTGTCCATGTGTCCTTTATACTTATTCATGTGAGTCCCTCCCCTTTTCCCCTATGATTCTCTCCCCTCTCCTCTCTGGACCCTGTCAGCCTGCTCTGTATTTGAGTGTCATTGGTCATATTTTGCTTGCTTGTTTGTTTTGTTGTTTAGATTCCTGTTAAACGTGAGATCATATGGTATTTGTCTTTCACTGCCAGGCTTATTTTGCTCAGCATAATGCTTTCCAGTTCCATCCATGATGTTGCAAAAGGTAGGAGCTCCTTCTTCCTTTCTGCCGCATAGAATTCCATTGTGTAAATGTACCATAGCTTTTTGATCCAGTCATTAACTGATGGGCATCTAGGTTGCCTCCAACTCTTGGCTATCGTGAATGGCGCTGCTATGAACACCGGGGTGCATAGATTCTTTTGGATTGGTGTTTCAGAGTTCTTAGGATATACTTCTAATACTGGAATTGCTGGGTCAAAAGGCACGTTCATTTTTAGGTTTCTTAGAAAGTTCCATACTGTTTTCCATAGTGGTTGTATCAGTCTACAAACCCACCAACAGTGAACTAGGGTCCACTTTTCCCCCACAACCTTTCCAGCACTTGTTGTTTGTTTCTTTGTTTATCATACCATTTTGACTGGTGTAAAGTGGTATTTCATTGTGGTTTTAATTTGCATCTCTGATAGCTAGCAATATCGAGCATCTTTTCATGTATCTCTGGATCCTCTGCATGTCCTCCTTGGAGAAATGTCTGTTCAAGTTCTTTGCACATTTTTTAACTGGTTGCTCGTCTTCTTTGAGTGGAGTCAAGTGAGTTCTCTGTATATTTTGGAAATTAAAACTTTGTCTGAAGTATCATTGGCAAATATGTTTTCCCAAACAGTTGCTTCTCTTTTAATCTTGATACTGTTTTGCTTAGCCATTCAGAAGCTTTTAATTTTGATGACATCCCATTTGTTTATTCTTTCCTTTATGTCCCTTGCTCTAGGGGATGTGTCAGTAAAAATCTTGCTGCGTGAAATATCTGAGATTTTCCTGCCAATGTTCTCCTCTAGGGTTTTAATGGTGTCACGGCTTATATTTAAGTCTTTTATCCACCTTGAATTTATTTTGGTGTATGGTGTAAGTTGGTGCTCGAGTTTCATTTTTTTTGCATGTACTTGTCCAGTTCTCCCAACACCATTTGTTGAAGAGGCTATCTTTACTCCATTTTATGTTACTGCCCCCTTTGTCAAAATTAACAGACCATGGAGACTTGGGTTTATTTCTGGGCTCTCTGTTCTATTCCATTGGTCTATGTGCCTGTTTTTGTGCCAGTACGAGGCTGTTTTGATTACAGTGGCCTTGTAATAGAGTTTGATATCAGGTATTGTGATCCCTCCTACTTTGTTCTTCTTTCTCAAAATTGTGGCTGCTATTCGGGATCTTTTATGGTTCTATATAAACTTTTGAAGTGTTTGTTCTATGTCTGTGAAATATGCCATTGGTACTTTAATAGGTACTGCATTGAATCTATAAATTGCTTTGGGTAGTATGGACATTTTGATGATGTTAATTCTTCCAATCCATGAGCATGGTATATGTTTCCATTTGTTCGTGTCTTCCTTGATTTCTTTCTTCAGTGTTGTGTAGTTTTCTGCATACAGGTCTTTTACCTCCTTGGTTAGGTTTATTCCCAGATATTTTATTTTAGTTTTTGCTATATCAAATGGGATTTTTTTCTTCATTTCTGCTTCTGCTGTTTCATTGTTGGTATACAAAAATGCCCTTGATTTCTGGATATTGACTTTGTATCCTGCTGTTGTGCCAAATTCATTTATTAGTTCAAGCAGTTGTTTGGTAGAGGCTATAGGCTTTTCCATGTACACTATCATGTCATCTGCAAACAATGAAAGTTTTGTTTCCTCGTTTCCCATTTAGATGCCTTTTATTTCCTTTTCTTTTCTGATCGCTGTGGCTAGAACTTCTAATACTATATTGAATAGAAGTGGTGATAGTGGGCAACCTTGTCTTGTTCCTGATCTTAGTGGAAAAGCTTTTAGTTTTTGCCCATTGAGTGTGATGTTGGCCGTAGGTCTTTCATATATGGCCTTTATTATATTGAGCAATGTTCCCTCTATTCCCATTTTGCTGAGTACCTTAAATGGGTGTTGAACCTTTTCAAAAGCTTTTTCTGTATCTATTGATATCATCATGTGGTTTTTGTCTTTGCTTTTGTTTATGTGGTGTATTACATTTACTGATTTATGAATACTGAACCATCCTTGCATCCCTGGGATGAATCCCACTTGGTCGTGGTGTATGATCTTTTTGATGTATCATTGGGTGCGATTTGCTAATATTTTATTGAGGATTTTAGCATCTATGTTCATCAGAGATATTGGCCTGAAGTTTTCTTTCTTTGTTGTGTCTCTATCTGGTTTTGGAATTAGGATGATGCTGGCTTCATAAAAAGAGCTGGGGAATTTTCCTTCCTTTTGGATTTTTTGGAATAGTCTGTGAAAAATAGGGGTTAGCTCTTCCTTAAAAGCTTTGTAGAATTCTCCTGTGAAACCATCTGGTCCAGGGATTTTGTGTGTTGGCAGTTTTTTGATTACTTCTTCAATTTCATCTGTTCTTATTGGCCTGTTCAGGTTTTCTGCTTCTTTTTCATTGAGTTTTGGAAGATTATATTTTTCTAGAAATTTGTCCATTTCACCTAGGTTTTCAAATTTCTTGGCATACAATTCTTCATAGTAATTTCTTACAATCTCTTCTATTTCTGTGGTATCAGTTGTCATCTCTCCTCTTTCATTTCTGATTGTATTTATTTGGGTCCTCTCTCTTCTTTTCTTGATGAGCCTACTTAAAGATTTGTCTATTTTGTTTATCTTTTCAAAAAACAAACTCCTAGATTCATTGATCCTTAGAATTGTGCTTTTAGTCTCTGTGTCATTTAGTTCTGCTCTGATCTTGGTTATTTCCTTCCTTCTACTTGCTCTGGGATGTCTTTGTTGTTGTTCTTCGAGTTCTTGCAGGCGTCGGGTTAGGTTGTTTCTTTGAAATATTTCTATCTTCTTTAGGTAAGCCTGTATTGCTATGAACTTCCCTCTCAGGACTGCCTTCACTGTGTCCCATAAGTTTTGGGTTGTTGTGAGTTCATTTTCATTAGTTTTGAGAAGTTTTTTGATTTGAGAAAGATCTTAAAGGTAACAAATCCCAGAGCAGCTTTCTAACTGTGACAGAGTTAGCACTTCCTGGTTGGATGGGCAGTTCTGTGTTCTTATGGGAGTCAGTCCTGAGGACCAGGTCAAAGCCTGCTTCTATAAGTAAATACCTAATACCCTATATTAAATCTCTTCTTACTTAGAATAGTGAGGGTGGTTTACATTCCCTACAACTAAGCCTTAGCTGATGCCCCAGATCATACAACTTTTTTGTGAAAATTTTAATTAGATAATATGAGTGACACTCATTGCATGGGTCCTAGCAAATAAGCATTTAGCAAATGTTGAAATATTTTTGCTTTTCCATTGGATACCTCCTGGACATTTTTTTGTCCATAACACCTGACATTGTAGCCTTGGGAAGATCCATCATTTTATCTAATTTAGCAGGGATGAACAGGATTATTCAGAGATGGAGTTCTTTTGAGGAAAGGAGAAGGTAGTTAAGGGTACTTGTACTGAATTGTTTTGATCTTCTCTCAGATACCAAGCTTGAGAATTTTCAAGTTTTTAAATCTCAATAGTGCAGTAATTACTGCAACAAAAAAGGCATCTCCAATGACACGGGTACAAAACTTATGATCAGTTTTTAAGGCTCCAGATAGAGAAGATGCTGTATTATGTTTCCTAGTGTTGTTCAAGAACACTGCCCTGCTGAGCAACAGACAGTGAGTGAACATTTTAAATGCAGCATGTGTGGCCAGCAAGAAGAGCAAATGGGGGGCCTGAGTTGCTCGGCCTGCCAGAGATCCACCTGCTGCTCTGATTCTAGCTACCTTCTTCCTCAGCCCTTCAAAAGCAATTGTTGGCTCTGCCTGTGCACTCTGTGGCCCATACTTTGGCTCACAGATGGCATCTCTCTGCCTTCATCCAATTCTAGCTCTCTGATTTTGCCCGACTTAGCCTGACTTTGAAAGCATACCTTATACTCTGTAGAGTCTTCCAATAATGACCCCAAAACAGCAAGGCTCATAAAACTAAGCACCTATGCCCATGGGCCCGGACACAGTGCTGAATGAGGTAGAATGAAGATAGCCAGAGACAAACATGCCCTTCTTGCTATTTTGCCTGAAGCTTTGATGGCAACTGAGGATAATGCCTAGTATGGAAAATCTAATTCCAGATTCAGGTTGAAATTTTCCCCATGAGACAAAGGGTTGAATTCTATGAGGTCCTGTCTTATTTTTTATGCTTCCAAAATTAACTATGTCAGGTCAGTTTTTTTAAAATGACCTCAAATTTCCAGCCAGAACAAAATCATTATGGCAGCATACTATATAAATATCCCTAGGTCTTCTCATAAAACAAAGCAAAAAAGGAAGATAAACCAGAATAGAAAGATTAAAAAAATTAGATGACAACAAGTTTTCCTGAACTCTAGATAGAAATGAATGATGGCTTCACTTGTGGAAGCTGTGGAAAGAATAGAAAAGAGAGTTCCAGTGGTCTTAGAGACTTAAAAGACAAACATTGCATTAAATGCTCATTCCCAAAGACAGATGAACTCACTGGAAGTGGAATCCTGGGCAAGTGCACCTGAAAACAATCAGTTGGAAAACTGGATGAAAACTCCACAGACTCCAGTGAGCAGATGAGTGCAAATGAGACATACTAAGTATTCAGAAGAAAATCAGAGAGTCTTAGGAAGACTTCACCTTCAAGAGAGAAAGTCTCAGATATGCCCAAGATCTTCCCTCTGGTAAGACAAACACTTGCTCTGAGGAGAAAAAATAATGAGCAGTGCAGAGCCAATGGTGAAACATGAAGAGAAGTTTCAATTCCTGAGATGAGAATAGAGTCCATAGGAAGTAGGACTATTGAACTGATGGCTGTATTTTTTTTACAACAAGGTAACAAGAGAGGAGGAAGACTTAGAACCATTTCTCTAGAAAAACCACCCTGACCTGACTCCATAGGAATCTCCTTTTAAAATAATAAGGAAAAATATTATCTCAGACAAACAGAGTAAATAAAAAGGATTGCAATCAAACCCCATATAAAGACATTATACAAAAAAAAGAGGAAAATGAACCATTAGCGAGGGCACAACAGAGAAATATGATCACAAAACTAACAGAAACTGTACTGGCTGTTGTAGCTCAGTGGATTGAGCACAGGCCTGTGAAGCAAAGGGTTATAGGTTCGATTCCCAGTCAGGGCACATGCCAGAGTTGGGGGCCAAGTCCCCAGTAGGGGACACATGAGAGGCAACCACACATTGATGTTTCTCTCCCACTCTTTCTCCTTCCCTTCTCCTCTCTCTAAAAAATAAATAAGTAAAATATTTTTAAAAACTAACATAAACTATAGCTTAATATTACAAAAGAGCTAACATAAAAATAAGAATAATATGGGGGCTATGACAACTTAGTACAACTTAGAAGTAGCAAATCTGAGAAATGAGATGGTTGAAAACCAGCAAGGTGAAAAACAGTTTTGTCAAAATTCAGGAAAAAAAATTGTGTAAATTTTTAAAAAAAGCACTTCAGAATGAAGACTAAACTAAAAGAAACATAAGACACTGAACAGTGTCTGGACAGAGAGGACATTAAGAGAAATAGAGAATGGGAAGGAGAACATGAAGAAATCAAACAAATAAAAACATAAATATAAAAGAACAATAAGTGTGTATATAAAGAAAATTCAATATACATATGATTAAAATCCCCCCAAAATTCAAAACAATGGCACACAGCAATTCCTACACACTATAAAACAAGATAGCTTGATGAAATAAAAGAAAACTTATTGAAAGAGGCATATTGTGTGTTTGAGAAAATTAACCAAGATGGAAATATTAGACATATTCTAGTGAAACTACAGGACTTTAAAGATAAAGAAAACATACTTTTGGCACCCAATAAAAACAGATTAAGTCACTTATGAGTAAGGTAGTCATATAACTTATCCAAACGTGGAGCTTTTAAGGAATACCATTAATAATTGTACTGGGTGAATAAACACAAAGCCAGATATTCCCTAGTCAACTCAAATGTAGTTTTACCAAATTGTATAAAAAATAAAAGACAACTTATTTTTAAAGGAAATAAAGCCTAGAAACAATGGCATTCCATTAGAATGAGCATCATCACCAGTCCCTTATACATCATTTTCTTCTAAAAGGAACAAGCTTTTCTGGGAGGAATAGATAATGTCAGATGTAGGGCAGAAAATACGTAAGATGAATCTGAGATGTTTTGCTCTGCCAGAATGGAAACAAAAGCTATTAAAAGAGTCTACACTGTTGTCATATAATAATACTGACAGATGAAATACAGATTCTGACAACATAAATTACCTCTGTCTGAGGTACCAAACAGAGTAAATAAAGAGCCAACTTAAAAAGCAGCCCCAAACCAGTGAGCTCAAGAGATCAAGAAGACTACACCACTGAATCTCACAGTTATTCTACCACAGAAGTTCATACCATAAACCCAGGGAGCCATAACAGATCAATTTAAGGAGCTGAAGCTAACAAGAAGAGTTTCACAAACAATGGGAAGACAAAGAAACAATCCCCAAATGAAAGGAAAGGAGAAAGCCTCAGAAAGAATACTAAATGAAAAAGAGGCAAGTCAACTATTAGATATTGAATTCAAAGCACTAGTTATCAGGAAATTCAAAGAGCTCACAATGAGCTACCAGAAACTACAGCGAAACTACAGTGAATTCACTGTAAATTATATCATCATAAA
Organism: Sturnira hondurensis; assembly: GCF_014824575.4. Taxonomy (NCBI): domain Eukaryota; kingdom Metazoa; phylum Chordata; class Mammalia; order Chiroptera; family Phyllostomidae; genus Sturnira; species Sturnira hondurensis. The sequence continues at coordinate 153,381 of NW_028088424.1, read as the reverse complement.
AATGAAATAGAAACTATCAATAAGGACCAAGAAGAAATGAAGGACACAATATCTGAACTGAAGAACATAGAAGAAGGAATCAAAAGCAGGATCAATGAAACAGAAGATTGAATCAGTGAGCTAGAGGACAAAGTAGAAAAAACACCCAGAAAGAGCAAGAAAAAAAAGAGGCTCACAAAGAATGAAGAAAGATTAAGAGAATTGCAAGACAATATGAAACATAATAATATTTGTATAAAAGAGATACCAGAAGGAGAAGAAGAAGAGCAAGGGATAGAAAACCTATTTGAAAAAGTAATGAGGGAAAAAACCTTAATTTGATGAGAGAAAAAGTCACACAAATCCAGAAAAAAAAAAACAGAGTCCCAATCAAGGAGAACCTCTGGGTTCACTTCAACACACATCATAATTAAAATTGCAAAATTCCAAGGTAAACAGAGAATCTTAAAGGCAGCAAGAGAGAAACAGAAAGTAACATACAAGGAAGCCCCAATAAGGTTAGCTACTGACTTCCCAAAGGAAACACTCCAAGCAAGAAGAGAATGGCAATAAATATTCCAAGTAATGAGAACCAGAGGCCTGCAACCAAGGCTACTTTATCCAGCAAGGCTCTCAATCAAGATAGAAGGCCAAATAAAGAGCTTCCAAGACAAAAGAAATCTAAAAGAATACACCTCCACAAAACCAGCTCTGAAAGACATGCTAAAGGGACTGCTCTATGGAAAGGAAGGAAAAGAGAGAGACAGAGAGAAACACAGGTACAAAAATGGCAATAAATAAGTACCTTTCAATAATAACCTTAAATGTAAAAGGATAAAATGCTCCAATCAAAAGACGTAGAATAGCTAAGAAAGCACGACCCTCACATATGCCGCCTACAAGAGATCCACCTCAGGACAAAAGACCTACACAGACTGAAAGTGAAGGACTCAAAACAAATTTTCCAAGCAAATGGACAGGAAAAAAACTCCAACGTCTGGGGTAGCAGTACTCATATGTGACAAAATAGACTTCAAAAAAAGGGCCATAAAGAGAGACCCAGAAGATCACTTCATAATACTCAAAGAAAGAATACACCAAGAAGATATAAATATTGTAAATATATATGCACCCAATGTAGGGGCACCCAAATACATAAGAAAAATCTTAGAGAACTTCAAGAAAGATATTGACAGCAACACAATTATAGTAGGGAGTTTTAATACCCCACTCTCAAAATTGGACAGATCTTCCAAACAAAATATCAACAAAGATATTGTGGCATTGAACAATATTCTAGGTGAAATGTCCTTAACTGATATATATAGAGAGAGCCCTTCATCCCAAAGAAGCTAAGTACACATTTTTTTTCAAATTCACATGCAATGTTTTCAAATGTGGACCACATGATAGGACACAGAACAAGCCTCAAAAAATTCAAGAAAATTGAAATCATAACAAGCATTATCTCTGATCACAAGTGACTGAAACTAAAAACCAACCCCAAGGGAAACAAAACAAAACACTCAAAATCGTGGAGATTGAATAGCATGCTATTAAACAATAAATGTGTCAAGAGTGAAATTAGGCAAGAAATCAAAAAGTTTCTGGAACAAATGAAAATGAACTCACAACAACCCAAAACTTATGGGACACAGCTAAGGCAGTCCTGAGAGGGAAGTTCATAGCAATACAGGCCTACCTAAAAAAGATGGAAACATTTTAATCAAACAACCTAACCCTATGCCTACAAGAACTCAAGGAACAACAACAAAGACAGCCCAGATTAAGTAGAAGGAAGGAAATAACCAAGATAAGAGCAGAATTAAATGATATAGAGACTAAAAGCACAATTCTAAGGATCAGTGAATCCAGGAGCTGGTTCTTTGAAAAGATAAAGAAAATCAACAAGCCTTTAAGCAGGCTCATCAAGAAAAAAAGAGAGAGGACCCAAACACACACAATCAGAATGAAAGAGGAGAGATTACAACCGACACCATAGAAATACAAAGGATTGTAAGAAATTACTATGAAGAATTGTATGCCAAGAAACTTGAAAACCTAGGTGAAATGGACAAATTTGTAGAAAAATATAATCATCCAAAATTTAATGAAGAAGAAGCAGAAAGCCTGAACAGACCAATAACACCAGATGAAACTGAAGCAGTAATCAAAAAACTGCCAACACACAAAATCCCTGGACCAGATGGTTTCACAGGAGAATTCTATAAAGCATTTAAGGAAGACCTAACCCCTATTCTTCACAGACTATTACAAAAAAGCCAAAATAACGGAAGACTCCCAAACTCTTTTTATAAAGGCAGCATCATCCTAATCCCGAAACCAGATAAAGACACAAAAAAGAAAGAAAATTTCAGGCCAATATTGCTAATGAACATAGATGCTAAAATTCTCAGCAAAATATTGGCAAACAGCATCCAACAATACATTAAAAAGATCACACACCATGACCAAGTGGGATTCATCCAGGGTTGGAAGGATGATTCAATATTCACAAATCGGTAAATGTAATACATCACATAAACAAAAGCAAAAACAAAAATCACATATCATATCAATAGATGCAGAAAAAGCATTAGATAAGGTACAGCACCCATTTGTGATAAAAACACTCAGCAAAGTGGAAATAGAAGGAGTATTACTCAACATAATAAAGGCCATATATGAGAGACCTATAGCCAACATCATACTTAATGGGCAAAAACTAAAATCTTTTCCACTAAGATCAGAAACAAGACAAGGTTGCCCACTTTCACCACTTCTATTCAACATCGTATTGCAAGTTTCAGCCACAGCCATCAGACAAGAAAAGAAAATAAAAGGCATCCAAATTGGAATGAAGAAAACAAAACTGTCATTGTCTGCAGATGACATGATAGTGTACGTAAAAAATTCTATGGACTCCTCCTAATAAATGAATTTGGCAAAACAGCAGGATACAAAGTCAATATCCAGAAATCAAAGGCATTTTTGTGTACTAACAATGAAATAGCAGAAGCAGAAATCAAGAAAAATATTCCATTTGCTATAGCAAAAACTAAAATAAAATATCTGGGAATAAACCTAACCAAGGAGGTAAAAGACCTGTATGCAGAAAACTACACAACACTGAACAAAGAAATCAAGGAAGACACAAATGGAAACATATACCGTGTTCATAGATCAGAAGAATTAACATCATCAAAATGTCCATACTACCCAAAGCAATTTATAGATTCAATGCAATACCTATTAAAGTGCCAATGGCATATTTCATAGAAATTGAACAAACACTTCAAAAATTTATATGGAACCATAAACAACCCCAAATAGCTGCTGCAATTCTGAGAAAGAAGAGCAAAGTAGGAGGGATCAAAATACCAGATACCAAATTGTATTACAAAGCCGCTGTAATCAAAACAGCCTGGTACTGGCATAAAAACAGGCACAGGGACCAGTGGAACACAACAGAGAGCCCACAAATAAACCCAAGTGTCTACTGTCAATTAATATTCAACACAGGGGGCAGCAACATAAAATGGAGTAAAAATCACCTCTTTAACAAATGGTGTTGGGAGAACTGAATAGCTATGTGCAAAAAATGAAACTGGAGCACCAACTTACTCCATACACAAAAATAAATTAAAGGTGGATAAAAGATTTAAAAATAAACCCTGACACAATTAAAGTCCTGGAGGAGAACATAGGCAGGAAAATCTCAGATATTTCACGCAGCAACATTTTTTACTGATTTGTCCCCTAGAGCAAGGGATATAAAGGAACAAATAAACAAATGAGATCTCGTCAAAATGGAAAGCTTCTTCATGCCTAAAGAAAATAATATTAAAATAAAGACAGAACCAACTGTACTGGAAAACATTTTTGCCAAAACATATTTACCTCAGACAAGGATTCAATCTCCAAAATATACAAAGAACTTACACTACTCCACTCTAAGAAGACAAGCAACTCAATTAAAAAATGGGCAAACAACATGAACAGACACTTCTCCAAGGAGGACATACAGAGCACCCAGAGACACATGAAAAGATGCTCAGTATTGCTAGCTATCAGAGAGATGCAAATTAAAACCGCAATGAGATACCACTGCACAGCAGTCAGAATGGCCATCATAAACAAAGCAACAAACAACAAGTGTTGGAGAGGTTGTGGAGAAAAGGGAACCCGGGTGCACTGTTGGTGGGATTGTAGACTTCTGCAACCACTATGGAAACAGTATGTAATTTTCTAAGAAAACTAAAAGTGAATATGGCTTTTGACCTAGCTATGCCACCTCTAGGATTATATCCTAAGAACCCTGAAACACTAACCCATAAGAACTTTTGCACCCCAATGTTCATAGCAGCACAATTTACAATAGCCAAGTGCTGAAAGCAACCTAGGTGCCCATCAGTAAATGAATGGATCCAAAAACTGTGGTACATTTACATAATGGAATTCTATGCAGCAGAAAGAAAGAAGCAGCTCCTACCGTTTTCAATGGCATGGATAGGACTGGAAAGCATTATGATGAGTGAAATGAGCCAGGCATTGAAAGACAAATACCATTCGATCTCGCCATTAACAGGAAGTTATTCAACAAAACAAACAAGCAAGCAAAATATAACCAAAGACACTGAAATAGAGAACAGGCTGACAGTGACCAGAGGGGAGAGGGGAGGAAATTTCAGGGGAAAAAGGTGAAGAGTTTCCAAGAACAATTATAAAGGTCACATGGACAATAATGAGCGGTGGGGTGGAAACAGGGTGGGGGGTGTGGGGAAGGCTGGGGTGTTGGGCTGGGGTGGGGGGAAAAGGTAGAAAACCATAGTTGAACAACAATTTAAAAAAAGAATTCAAACATTAAAAATAGTGTATGGTATTATGATAAAAACAAACACTTAGATTAATGAAACACAAGAGAAACAAACAAAAAACATGCATATGTACTTAATTGATTTATGGCAAAGGAGCCAAGAATATAAAGTGGGAAGAGGATAATCTCCTCACTAAATGGTGTTGAAAAAAACCAGATAGGTACATTGAAAAGAATGAAACTGGATCCCTCTCTTACACCATACACAATATTCAACCCAAATAGATTAAAGACTTGAAGGTAAGACATAAAATCATAAAATTCCTAGAAGAAAAATTAAGGAAAATGCTCCTTTTATGTGTTTTTTAATTTTTATTTATTTTCATTGTTGTTCAAATACAGTTGTCTCATTTTCCCCCCACCATTTCCCCACCCCAACCATCCCCACCTCCCATCATTGATCCTACCCTCTTTGGTTTTGTCCATGTGTCCAAGAAAAAAAAAGCTCCTTGATGTTAGTCTTGGCAATGGGTGTTTTGGATTTGAGACCAAAAGCATGGGTAACAAAAGAAAAATGAACAAGCAGGGCTAATAAGTTAAAATGCCTCATCTTCACAGCAAAGGAAATCATCAACGACATAAAAAGGGCTACATTTCGAATGGGAGAAAACATTTGTAAACTACATATCTGAAAAGTGGTACATATCTAAAATATACAAGGAAATCATACAACTCAATAGCAAGAAAACAAAACAAAAGCAAAAACGAAAAACAATTTTTAAATGAGCAAAATGAAAACACACAAATTTCCAAGAGTGTTTAATGCCACTAATCATCAGGGAAATGTAAATCAAATCCACAATGAGATACCACCTCACATCTGTTAGGATGGCTATCATTAAAAAGACAGGTAATAATCAGTGCTGGTGAGGATGTAGAAAAAAGGGAACTCTTGTGTACTATTGGTTTGAATGCAAATTTGCACAGCCACTGTGAAGAACATTATTAAAATTTCTCAAGAAATTAAAATTATAACTATTATATGATTTAGCAAACTCACTTCTGGGCACATATACAAAGTAAATAAAACCATTATCTTGAAGAGATATCTGTACTCCCATGTTCATTGAGCATTATTCACAATAGAGATACAGAAACTATTTATGTGTTTGTCAACAGATGAATGGATAAAGAAAATGTGGTATGTATGTACAATGGACTATTATTGAGCCTTTAAAAAGGAAATCCTGCAATTTGTGATGCTATGGATGAAAATGCAGGACATTATGCCAAGTGCAAAAGGCTAGACCCAGAAAGACCTACTGCATGGTATTACTGAAGGTAATACTGTGGAATCTTAACAAAAAATAAAGTCAAACATAGAAATAGAATGGAAAACTGGTTGCAGTTGGGGAATTTGAAGGCATTGATAAAAGGGTATATGATTTCAGTTATAAGATGAGTAAGACCTGAGGATCTAATTAATGTGTAACATGGTAACCATACATGATAACTTACAACTGTATAATTGAAATTTGCTAAGGGAACTTACATGTTCTCACCAAAACAAACCAAAAAACAGGTTAATGTGATAGAGTGAGGTGATGGATACATTAATTAACTTAATTAGAGGAACCTTCCACAGTGGATATGTGTATCAAATCACTACACTGTACACTCTAGTTATCTTAAAATTTTATTTGCCAATTATATCTCAGTAAAGCTGGGAGAAAAGAGGAAAATAAAAACAAAAAAACAAAAACAAAGAAATAATGGAACAAAGACTGTATGTGTGCCTCACAGCTAAATATATTAAGTGTCTTGCTTTCTGCCAGAAAAAAAAAAAGTTGTCAATCCCTGTACTAATTACCTGGGGTCCTTCTCTTCTGAATTCCATTTGGATCTGGTCAATGGGAGGCACTAAAAGGAGCTCTGAGGGTGTTTAAAGTATATATCCCCCTTTCTTCCCCCTTCTACCAGGCTATTCTCTCCAAGTTCCAGTATGTTTCTTCCCCTTGCTGCTTCAGGTCTAGAGGTGGTAATACTACCTTCAATGGTAGTACTATCATCAATGTACTTCAATGGTAACACTACCATCAATGCTAGCCTTCAGGTATTTCACCACCCCTTCCTGATTTTCTTTAACCCTGGACACATCTTTGTAAATAGTTCTTTTATTAAAATCTCTTTAATTACCTTTTTTGAATATTGTTTCCGGGACCCTGACTCATACAGACTATGGGTTAGATGATAACTTTGGTATTATAATGGGATGGTGGCTATGTTGGAAATGTCTCCAGATAGACATACATACAAATACAGAGGGTCTGGCAGAGGTAAGGCCTGCTTGAGTGTGGTCAGTAGAGTGATGATATGGGTGTAATAATTTATAGTTTTAATTTGGACATTTCACCTAAAATGCCATATGGTGTGCTTGAGAGTGATAATGTTGTGTTGCAGAATTACATACTTATGATTTTGCAATAAAAGATTTTGTAATAAAAAGGGGCATTATTTGTGCCAGACCCTGTACAAGGATTATATGATCATGAAGGCTGGAGTTTGTCCTTAAATACTCCCGAAAAAGAAGTAGAGAGGGGTGTTCCAAGGAAGCTCCGTCCATTTGCTCCCAGCCTTGTACCAGTCTTATAGCTAAACCACAGAGCAATCAACTTGAAAATCTAGTGGAGTGTGAACAAAAGCATGTGTGAGTGAGTGAGCCTGCACACAGGCATGTGCGTGGGTGTGTGTGAAAGTGTGGCCAGGCTCTCCTGGTGGAGCAGCTGCCACTGCCACTGCCAAGCCCGGTGCCTCTGGCGGTTGAGATTTGGGGTGGGAGCCATTTTGAGGAATTTAAGAATGCCCTTCATTGGAAAGAAGCCTCTGGAGAATCCACTCCTGGGTGCCCAGACTTGTCTTAGTCCCTCCACCTGAGGTAGGGCCATGCACCCTGCTGCTGCCAGGAGCCAGGGTCTGGAGACAGCAGAACTTATTGGGGAGGGAGCCGTCACCTCCCCAACACAGAGTGCCATGGAAATCACAAACTGGCCAAAGTCCAACTAATGATGCTGGCAGCAGAGACCACCCCAGGAGCCGAGTGGCACAGCTGTGGCAGGTCAGCAGCAGCAGCAGCAGCCCAACTCAGTAGCAGGAGCCCCAGGCTGACTCATTGTAGGGAAGTGGTTCCATCACCCCCAGACAGTTATAATATAGCTGCTGGACTCTTCCCTTTCTTCCCCCACCCCATCAGGATAATATAAGACCTGAAAGAAGATGATATATACAGGACAAAATCTATTAATTTGGGAGAGGGGGAAGAGGTGTGGGTGTGAGAGAGAAATGTGGATGAGTGGCCTCCTGTATGTGCCACAACTGGGGATTTGGTTGACACCTAGAAGCCCTCTCAGAGCAGAGAAGATCATGGTAAGGGCTGAGCCCCTTAGTCAGCCAGACAGGGGAAAGCTCCCACCAATAAATGTGCTCTCTACCTTAGTGAGAATCAAAAACTGCTGGAGAATAATTCACCATTTTTTTCTCTTTTGAAGGAACAAAGCCCAGATTTTGTGTGTGCAGCTACCCACCTTGGGCCCCAGTCAAGGGAGGGTGGAGTAATCTGGAGTTGTGTGAGGAGAGTCTGGAGCGAGAGGCACTGGAGAGTCTTGGGGGAGTAGCTGTGGGATTTTCAGGGCCCTGATATACCTGGGCTGCACAACAACCATCTTCCTTGAGAAGAGCTAGTCCCTCCCACAGGAAAATCGATCACTTTACCCTGTGGGATACCAGTGCCCTTACCCTCTGAAAATCCCTTCGCCACAACCTCTGTAAATCTGCTCACTTCTCTCAGAAAATCCTTTTTTTTTCTGGTTTTTTTTTCCCTCTGTTGTCAGTTTTGCTCTGTCTTGATGTTCTGTTTTTCTTCTTTTTCCCCCTGCCTTCTTTCCCACCCTGCATCTTAGCCCATGCTGAAGAGACAAGGGGTCATCAGACATGTGTGGTAGGGTACAGACAATCCATACATCCTGGGAAACAGGCTGATCCTCCCACTTCATGGGAGAGCCACAGAAACACCCTTCCACTGTCCAACAGACCCAAAATCTGGGCTGAGGAACCATAAAAGGGGCCCAGCTCTGCTGAGTACTGGGAGATAATCCCAGACAGACTCAGACTAGTGGCTCAGGGGAGGGGGGACAAATCCACCACATTTTCTTAAGTCTGGAAGGCTCCTGCCACAGAAGATCCAGGAATCACAGCCCCTCATTTCCACCAGAAGCCCTCCCAGAGATAGTCTGGTCTGAAACTAGGCTAAGACTGAAAGGAGGCCAGCAGGCAGAGACTGGGAGAGGTGGATCCCATGGCAACCTGGGACAATTGCTGGCACACCCCTGGACCCAGTGCTGATAAAATCCAACTTTGCAGAGCAGGTTGGCCAAACCTAGGCTCACGCAAGCCTGGGGGAATCAGCCAAAAACTGCAGATTGCTTGTAGCTTTGAAAAGGCAGCCAAGGGCCAGACTTGGGCAGCAATAGACATTGGCTAATACCAGACCCAGACATCAAAGTGGTGTTCAAAGGGACAGACCAGAAGGCAGTATCTGAACTGTGCTGAGACAAGTGCACTTGGTTCTTTTTTTTCATTATCTTGAATATTTTTTTCTTTTTATAGCCATTTTATTTATAATTTTAATCTACTTTTTCTTTTTCTTTTAATTTTGGTGCTCTAATTTTTCTTTATACCTCCTATTCTACTTTTCTGTTACAGTACTCCACTGTTCCTTTCTTCTCTTCATTTATTATTGTTGTTACTTTTACAGTGCTTCTTTTCCCTGTTTTCCTCTTTTAATTAATTAGAAATAGTAGCTCTCTTCCCCTTTCTCCTCTCATACTCACTTTTTTCTTTGGTCTTCTCATATTCTTTTTCCCTTTCCCCTTTCCCTACCATTCCATTTCTTTTTTCACTTTCATTATTCTTTGCTCTCTTGTTGGTGATATTGCTGTGGCAGGAAGGGGAGTTTGCTTGTTTTGGTGTTCTTTTGTGTTGTTTTGCTTTGCTCTGCAAGTACCTACACAATAGCACACAGCATGTGGTGGGGGTTGAGCCTCTCAGCCAAGAGATGGAGGGGTGCTTCCGCCACTGAACAGGCCAGTAATAATCACGACCCAAACACAAGAGAAGAGTCTACATAACCCACACAGAATCAATCCTAGAGCATCCAAATCAGGAGATCAAGAAGTCTGCACCCCTGAGTGGCTCAGGACTCCTAACACACAAGGCCACTCTACAAAACAGGCAGTCAAACAAAACCAATCTAATACATAGAAACAAAAACAAAGACACAACTAAAATGGGGAGACATAGAAACAATGAATAAATGAAAGAAAAGGAGGAATATCCAGAAAAAGAGCTAAGTGGAATTGACACAAGCAACTTATCAGACATAGAGTTCAGTATAATGTTTATAATGATGCTCAAGGACTTAGTGAAAACTACAAGGAACTTGGTGGGACCTACACCAGCATGAAAAAGGACATAGAAATCTTGAACAAGAACCAGATGGAAATGAAGAATGCAATACCTGAAATGAAGAACATACTAAAAAAATTAAGAGCAGACTAGATGAAGCAGAGGAGCAAATCAGTGAGTTGGAAGACAAGGTGGAAAAAACTCACAAAACAACAAAATGAAAAAAGACTAAAACTATGAGGACAATCTAAAGGAGCATTGGGACAACATGACACATAATAATAATTGTATCATAGGGATACCAGAAGGAGAAGAAAAGGAGCAAGTGTAGAAAACCTGTTTGAAAAATTAATGATAGAAAACTTCCCTAACCTGGTGAGGAAAAAAGTCACACAAGTCCAAGAAGCACAGAGCATCTCCATCAAGATCAACATAAAGAGGCCCAAGCATTACAATAAAAATGGCAAAATTTGAAGACAAAGAGAGAACCTTAGGGAAAAATGAGGAATAAACAGCTAGTAACATACAAGGGATGTCCAATAAGGGTATCAGCTGATTTCTCAGTAGAAACATTACAAGCCAGCATGGATTGGCAAAAAATATTCCAAGTAATAAAAATCAAGGACCTGCAACCAAGACTACTCTATTCAGCAAGGCTTTCATTTAATATGGGAAGCAAAATAAAGAGCTGCCTAGACAAAATAAGGCTAAAAGAGTATGTATCCACCAAGCCACACTGCAAAGATGCTAAAAGGACTGCTTTAAGAAGAAATAAAGAGAAAGAGAGACAGAGGAACACAGGCACAAAGAGAAAAAAATGGCAATGAATAAGTACCTATCAATAATAATCTTAAATGTAAATGGGATAAATGCTCCAATCAAAAGACACAGAGTAGCAGAATGGATAAGAAAACACAACCCATATATGTACTATCTATAAAGACCCACCTCAGAACAAAAGATATACACACACTGAAAGTGACAAGACAGAAAAAAATTATTCTATGCAAATAAACTTGAAAAAAAAGCTGGGATAGTAATATATGTATCGGACAAAATAACTTTTTATCTGATACATGTAAAAAAGCAAAGACAATAACAAAAGATAAAGAAAGTCACTTCATAATATTTAAGGGAGTCATTAAACAAGAAAATTTAACTTTGTAAACATACATGTACCCAATGTAGGTGCATCTAAACATATAAACTACTGGAGGACTTTAAGAAACACATAACAATACAGTCATTGTAGATTTTAACACCCCACTGTCAACAATGAATAGATCTTCCAAACAAAAAATCAACAAAAATATTGCAGAATTGAATGACACTCTAGACCAAATGGATCAATTGGTATTTGTAGAACATTTTACTCTAAAGAAACAATATACACTTTCTTCTAAAACACATATGAATCATTTTCAAAGGCAGACTATACAGTAGGACACAAAACAAGCCTTAAAAATGTCAAAACAATCAAAATTATATTAAGCACCTTCTCAGATCACAATGCTTAAAACTAGAAGCCAACCTAGAGAGAAAAAAACGAAAAAAACTTGCAAATACATGAAGGTTCAATAACAAGTTACTATATAATGAATGGGTTAACAATGATATCAAGGAAGAAATCAAAAGTTATCTGGAAATAAATAAAAATGAACACACAACAAACCAAAACCTATTGGGCACAGCAAAGGCCGTACTGAGAGGGAACTTCATAGCAATGCAGGCCTATCCAGAAAAGATAGAAAAGTCTTAAATAAACAACAAAAAAGAACTACATCTAAACAAACTAGAGGAACAATAACAAACAAAGCCCAGAGAAGGCAGAAGAAAGGAAATAATTAAGATCAGAGAAGAATTAAATAACATAGAAACAAACAAACAAACAACTCAGTGCATCAATGAATCCAGGAGCTGGTTCTCAGAAGAGATAAACAAAGTTAAAAAATATTAAGCAGACTCATCAAGGAAAAAAGAGAGAAGACTCAAATAAATAAAATCACAAATGAAAGAGGAGAGGTAACCATTGATACAAGAGAAATACAAAGGATTATAAGAAATTACTATGGACAACTAAATGCCAAGGAATTTGACAACGTGGGAGAAATGGATAATTTTTTTGAATTTTACAATTTTCAAACACAGAATCAGGAAGAAGCAGAAAACCTGAATAGACCAATAACATCTAGCAAAATTGAAGAAGTAAAAAAAACTCTGCCAACACACAAAAGCCCTGGATCAGATGGTTTCACAGGGGAATTTTATCAAGCGTTTAAAGAAGAACTAACACTGATCCTTCACAAACTATTTCAAAAAATTCAAGAGGGAAGATTCCCAAACTCATTTTACAAGGTCAGTGTTATCCTAACCTCAAAATCAGATAAAGACACAAGAAAGAAAAAAATTACAGACCAATATCCCTTATGAATACAGATGTGATGATCCTCAACAAAATACTAGCAAACCAGATCCAGCAATACACTAAACACATCATATACCATGATCAAGTGGGATTTACAACATTTGCAAATCAATAAATGTGATACATCATAGAAACAAAGTGAAAGACAAAAATCACATGATCATATCAATAGATGCAGAAAAACCTTTTGTTAAAATCCAGCACCAATTTATGATAAAAAACACTCAGGAAAGTGGCAATAGAGGGAACATACCTCAACATAATAAAGGCCATATATGAAAAACCAACTGCCAGCATCATACTCAATGGTCCAAAACTAAGTGTTTATCTTAATATCAGGAACAAGATATGGCTATTTACTTGCACCACTCTTATTTAACATAGTATTGGGAGTCCTAGCCACTGCAGTCAGACAAGAAGAAGAAATAAAAGGCACCCAAGGTGGAAATGAGAAAGTAAAATTGCCATGTTTACAGATGACATGATAGTTCACATGAAAAACCCTATAGTCTCCACAAAAAAATCACTGGACCTAATAAGTTAATTTGGTAAAGCAGTAGTATATGAAGTCAATAGCACTTGTATACAACAACAGTGAACTAGCAGAAAGAGAAACTAGGGGGGAAAAGTAGCATTTACTATAGCATCAAGAAAAACAAAGTACCTAGGAATAAACTTAACCAAGGAGGTAAAACCTGTACTCGGAAAACTAAGGAACACTAAAGAAAGAAATTGAGGAAGGTAACAAATAAATGGAAGCATATATCCTGTTCATGGATTGGAAGAATTAACATCATTAACATATCCATACTACCCAAAGCAATCTATAGATTAAATGTGATTTCTATTAAAATACCAATGGCATATTTCACAGGTCCAGAACAAATACTTTAAAAAGTTAATAGAAACAAAAAAGATCCTGAATAGCCACAACAATCTTGAGAAAGAAAGTGAAATTGTCAGGCTCACAATACATGATATGAAACTATACCATAAGTCCACTGTAATTAAAAGTCTGATAATGGCATAAAAAAGACACATAGATCAGTGGAACAGACTAGAGAGTCTAGAAATAATCCCATGTCTCTATGATCAATTAATAGTTGACAGAGGGGGCACAAACATACAATGGAGTAAAAATAGCCTCTTCAATAAATGGTGATGAGAGAAATAGAATGGTACATGCAAAAAAATGATATCAGACCACCAATTTAAACCATACACCAGAATAGACTCAAAATGGATAAAATACTTAAAATAGAAAATAAAAGTCCTAGGGAAACATAGGCAATAAATTTCATATATTCCACATAGCAATATTTGTGATGCTATACCTCCTAGGGCAAGGGAAATAAAGGGAAAAATTAAACAAATGAGATAACATCAAATTAAAAATCTTCTGCACAGCTAAAGAAACCATCATTAAATTAAAAGGGAGCCAACTGTATGGGAAAATATATTTGCCAGTGATTATACAAGGGTTTAATATCCAAAATATTAAAGAACTCACATGACTCAACCCTAGGAAGACAAATAATCCAATCAAAAAATGGGCAGAGGACCTGAATGGACACCTGTCCAAAAAGGACATGCAGATGGCCCATAGACATAAAAAAATGCTCAATGTCACTAGCCATCAGAGATGTAAATTAAAACCACAATGGGATATCACCTCACACCTGTAAGAATTAATAAATCAACAAATAACAAGTGCTGGTGATGATGTGTAGAAAAGAGAACCCTAGCACTGTTGGTGAGAAAGGAGACTGCTGTAGCCACTGTGAAAAACAGTATGAAATTTCCTCAAAAAACTAAAAATGGAACTGCCTTTTGATCCAGTGATTCTTCTTCTGGTAATACACTCTAAGAATCCTGAAACATCAATTCAGAAGAACTTATGCACCCTGATGGTTATAACAGAGCTATTTACAAAAGCCAAGTGCTGGAAATAGCCGAAGTGCCCATTAATAGATTAATGGGATCTATTCGATGGAATACTATGCAGAAGAAAGAATTCCTAGAATTTGTGAGAGCATGGATGGAACTGGAGACTATTATACTAACTGAAATAAGCCAGTTGTTGAAAGACAAATATCATATGATATCACTGTTAAGAGGCATCTAATGAACAAAATAAACTAATGAGCAAAACAGACCAGAGTCATGGAAATAGGCAACAAACTGACAGCTGCCACAGGATAGGGGGTGGGGGAAAGGGTGGAAAGAAGGGGAAGAGAGTAGTCAAAGAAGAGGTACGAATGATCCATGCACCTGGACAATGGAGCAGGGGCAGACTGTGGGAGTGGGGGATGGGGTGGGATGAAGGAGAAAAAAGGAGGGAAATTGGGATAACTCTAATAGAATAAACAATAATAAAATGAAAATCTAAAAAGTAGAGAGATAAACAAGAGGAATATACATGCATATATGAATATATGTATGTATATGAATCATACAACATTGGGTATATGTATGGATCCAGAATGCTACTTTCTTTAGTCTCTTGTATAATTTTGCATATATTTTAAAAATAATAATACAAAGAATGAACAATAGTACTTTATCCCTTCATTAAGTATTTAGTTAACTAAAGAAAAGACAATTACATCAAATGAATTTTGTTTAAAGGACCAACAAAGATTAGGATGGACCCTGTGGTTAAGAGTATGAACTTTGGTTCCCAAGATGGAGGCATAGTAAACATGGCTTGCCTACTTGCGCAATCACATCAAAATTATAACTAAACTATAGAAAAATCACCACTCAAAACATCACAAATTGAGTTGAATGGAAGTCCAACAACTATGAAACTAAAGAAATCACACTTTTTCAGACTGGTAGGAGGGACAGAGATACAGAGATGTGGAATGGCTGGTTCCACACTTTTGTGTGGTGAATAGAAATTCAGGAGGGATATCACGAGGATAAGGAGTCCCAGTCTCACACCAGGCCTCCCAGCTCAGGGTTAAAGAATAGGAAGTTAAGTCTCTATACTTCTGGCTACAAAAACCAGCAGGTACTGAGTTGGTGGAAGAAACTTCTGGAGTCCCAAACAGTTCTCCTTAAAGAACTCACATACAGACTAAGTCAGACTCACTCCCTCTGAACACCAGCACCACCCAGGTAGCAGCTTGGAATACACTAGTGGCATATAGGAAGGAACTGAAGTGTCTGGCTTCAAGGAGGTACTAAGCAAAGTCGGCAGCTTTCTTCCACACAGAGGCAAGCAGAGACCACTGTGCCTTTTCTGAACCCTCCCCACAGACAGCCACAGAGCCAGCAGGCAGACGCCATATGCAAGACTCCATCACCCTAGCTAACATTATTTGCCCAGGCCTGGAGATCCCCTGAGACTCTGTCTGACCCAACTTATGGGCCTACCCAAACTGCTAATGTGATTTTTTTCCCATGTAAATGGCTGGTCTTGGCTCATGCTTCACAACTTCCTAAATCCTATCAAATAAGCAACAACTGGCCTCAGGAAGCGCCTAGGCCCTGTACCTCTTGCTATGTGGCTACAGGCCTAACACTAGCAGCAGCCAGCTTAGATCAAAATTTGGCTTCACCTGGTAATCTTCAAGCCCAGCACAAGTAGCAGCCATCTTAGATTACTTTATAGCCCAAGCAAGCAGGGTGTCCCCCCAGCAGAACACAGGTGGGGTCAGACCTTGGCCTGTACCACCCAGGAAACCACAGAGCCTGTGCACCACTGGACAGCTACAGATCATGTAAGAGCATCATCACCCTGCCCCTGCATAGTTGTTCTTTCACGTAGGGCAGAGGTTGGTGGTCAGTGGTCGCAGCCAGTCCTTGGAGCTGACTGTATTGGGTAAATCCCTCCCATTGACCTGCCAACAGTAATCAAGTCCAAACTATAAGAGGAGGGTGTACTCAAACCACATGGAGGGTGCACCTTGAATACCCAACTAAAGTAGACTCTACCAGACACTCACTACCTTAGGCCACGTTACCAAGATAAAAAGTCACAGCAGTTCTACCTAACACATAGAAACAAACACAGGGAGGATGTCAATATGAAGAGACAAAGAAACATGGGTCAAATGAAAGAACAGAAAAAGAACTAAACAAAATAGAAGATGGAGGTGTAGGTAGATACACTTTGCCTCCTCGTGCAACAACAAAAAAAGGACAATGACAAATTTAAAAACAAAAACCCCCAGGAATGTCAGAAACCTGAACTGTATGGAAGTCCAGCAACCAAGGAGTTAAAGATGAAACTTTCATCCAGACCAGTAGGAGGTTCACAGATGGGCAGCTGGGGTGGAGAGGGCTCTTGGCAAGGCAGTGGCTAGAGGATTGGGGTGGGCAAGGTGGTGGCTGGTAGAGCAGGCAGTCCCACATTTGCATCCGGATAAACCCAGAGGAACAACTGGGCAGAGAGACCACACAACCCAGGGATCCAGCTGGGGGAAATAAAGCCTCAAAACCACTGACTGAAAAGACCTGTGGGGGCTGAGGCAGCAGGAGAAACACCTAGCCTTATAGGAGAGTGTGTTGGAGAGACCCACAGGATCCTAGAATGTACACAAAGCCACTCACCCAGGAATTAGCACCAGAAGGGCCCAATTTGCTTGTGGGTAGTGGAGGAAGTGACTGCAAGCTGGCCTAGGGTGAAGAAAGTGGCACTGTTCCCTCTCAGACCCCTCCCCCACATACAATGCCACAACACAGCCAAGCCAAGTGGGTTGCCTGGCCCTGGCAAATACCTAAGACTCTGCCCCATACTGTGTAACAGGTGCACCAAGACAAAGAAAAATATGGCCCAAATGAAAGTACAGATGGAAACTGCAGAAAAATACAACTAAGTGATGCAGACATAGCTGACCTATCAGATGCAGAGTTCAAAACACTGGTAATCAGGATGCTCACAGAAATGGCTGCATGCAGTCACAAAATAGAGGAAAAAGTGAAGGCTTTGCAAAGTGAAATAAAAGAAAATGTACAAGGAACCAACAGTGATGGGAAGGAAATTGGAACTCAAATCAACAGTTTGGAGCAGAAGGAAGAAATAAACATTCAACCAAAACAGACAAATAAGAATTCCAAAAAATGAGGAGAGGCTTAGGAACCTCTGGGACAACTTTAAACATCCCAACATCAAATCAAAAGTTACCAAGAGGAGAAGAGAAAGAGCAAGAAATTGAAAATTTATTTGAAAAAACAATAAAGAAGAACTTCCCCAATCTGGCAAAGGAAATAGACTTCCAGGACGTCCAGGAAGATCAGAGAGTCCCAAAGAAGTTGGACCCAAGAAGGAACACACAAGGCACATCAAAATTACCTTAGCCAAGATTAAAGATAAGGAGAGAATCTTAAATTCTGCAAAAGAAAAGGAGACCGTTTCCAACAAAGGAGTTCTCATTGGACTCTCAGCTGATTTGTCAAAAGAAACCGTGCAAGCAAGAAGGGGCTGGAAAGATGTATTTGAAATCATGAAAGACAAGAACATACATTCAAAATTACTCTATCCAACAAAGTTATCATTTATAATGAAAGGGCAGATGAAGTGCTTCCCAGATAAGGTCAGGTTAAAGGAGTTCCTCATCATCGTTTCATCATTTTACATTTCATTGTGAAATGTAAAAGAGACTTCTCTAAGAGAAAGAAGATAAAAAATACATTAAGTAAAATAAAAACAAACTCACAACTATCAACAACTGAACATAAAAAAACAAAAACAAAAACAAACTAAGCAAACAACTAGAACAGGAACAGATAGATTCACAGAGATAGAGATCACATGGAGGGTTATCAGCAGAGAGTACAAGGGAGGAGAATGGAGGAAAAGGTACAGGAAATAAGAAGCATAAATGGTTGGTACAGGGGAAGGTTAGGAATAGTAGGGGAAATGGAGAAGCCCAAGAAGTTATATGTATGACTCATGAACATGAACTAAGATGGGGGAGTGCTGGTGACAGAGGGGGTGCAGGGTGGAGGGGAATAAAGGGGAGAAAAAAACTGTAATGGCATAATCAATTAAATTTTTAAAAAGAAGAGCTTTTGCATATGAAAACATCATCAATGTTATTTCAAAGCTCTAAGCATGATTTTTAAAATAAATATATAACAAATTAAAAAAGAACTAAACAAAATAGAGATAAGCAACCTACCAGATGTGGAGTTCAAAACACTGGTTATAAGAATGCTCAAGGAACTTAGTGAGGCCCTCAACAGCATAAAAAACAGTCCGAAATAATGGATACACTAATTGAAACAAAGGACAATTTACAGGGAAACAACAGTAGAGTGAATGAAGCTGAGAATCAAATCAATGAATTGGAACATAAAGAAGTAAAAAAACAACTAATCTGAACAACAAGAAGAACAAAGAATCCTAAAAAAATGAGGATAGTGTAAGTATGCGTTGGGGCAAATTCAAGAGGTCCAAAATTTGCATCATATGGATGGCAGAAGAAGAAAAAGAGCAAGAAATTGGAAATGTATTTGAAAAAATTAATGAAAGAAAAATTTCCTAATTTGGTGAAAGAAATAGATGTACAATTTCAGGGATCACAGAGACTCCTAAACAAGATGGATGCAAAGAGGGCCACTCTAGGCACATTATAACTAAAATTTCAAAATTTAAAGATAAAGAGAGTACCTTAAAACTCAGAAAGAGAGAAGCAGTCAATTATGTACAGGGAAGTTTCCATAAGACTGTTGGCTGATTTCTCAAAAGAAACTTTGCAGGCTGGAAGGGATTGGCAAGAAATATTCAAAGTCATGAAAAGTGGGACTCTGAGCCAAGATTGCTCTATTCAGGAAAGAAATCATTTAGAATCAAAATGCAGATAAAGAGCTCACAGACAAGAGAAAATTAAAGGAGTTCAATATTACCAAACCATTATTATATGAAATGTTAAAAGGATTTATTTAAGAAAAACAATAAGATCAAAACAATGTTTAATAAAAGGGCAATAAATATCTACCTATCAACAATTAAATCTAAAAACAAAGTAAACAAGAGAAACAGAGTCAGAATCATGCATACAGAGAGCATTTTGATGGTTGAGGGGATTTGAGGGGAATGGGTAAAGATGTGAGGGAATTAAGAAGTACAAATTGGTAGTTACAGAATAGTCATGGTTTGTAAAGTACAGTATAGCAAATGCAGTAACCAGAAAAACTTGTATCCATGACCCATGAACTTGAACAAAGGGGTGGGGATTGCTCTAGGGAGTGGGGATTACTAGGTGGAGGGGGGCAAATGGAGAAAATTGGGACAACTATAATAGCATAATCAATAAAATAAAATTTTTAGTAAAAGAGGTTGAACTCGGGTGATAAAGAACAGGGTTTAACTCTCACTTTGGACACTGATTAAGTAAATAAAAAGCCTTGTAATTACTTCTCAATCTCCTTTCCTTATCTGTAAACTGTGGATGTATCTACAATATACCATTGGACAATTATTACTTTAACTAAATAAAATAATGCATGTAGTTTGCCTGATATCTGCTAGATGCTTAATAAATTATAGTTGACACTGCTATTGATATTCATTATAATAGTTCCTATTCTGAGAATAAAATGAAATTGAGTTTGGGATTGTAATAAGAAAAAAAGGAAAAGTGGTAGCTACCGAGATACTTTAATAGATATGTGTCCTCTAATATAGACTAGATTTGTTGTGAGATTTCTCTGTCACTAGAGACCTAGAATTTTTTACAGGCTAATTGGACTGTATCATTTGAGATAAAAAATGCAGTCAAAGCTATTTAAATAGTGTGTAGTAATTAGGAAACTAGTTTAATAGAGAAAATCTCAAAGGGAAAGATTTTTTTCCCTGTTTGACAGAATGAACGTGTTAACACCTTAATAGCTGCACCACATTTGGTTCAAACATTTTAATTAGAATGGTTTTTGTTTTAACTGCATGAAAAGTTAAAATCACATTATAATAGCACCATGAAAAAGCACAGATGTTTTGTAATTTGACTTCCTTCCTGTCCCTTTGACTGGTTCAGAAGAAAGATATAGTGATGCGTTATGGTGCACATTTGTTTTAATATTTGGTTTGAGGTTCTTGATAAATTATTAACTGATTAACATGATGTCTTATGAGAGGGCTTTGAAACAAAATTATGTCTCTGCCAAGGTGAGTGGCGAAGATGTGCTCACTATCAGTGTCTACACATGAATGAAGAATGGCAAATTGAAACAATTCTGCTAGTAGCCTCAAGTCAAAAATCACATCGATCTGATTTATTCACTTTATTGAGGAAGAATTGCTTGAGGCTTTGAAATTTCTAAATAATTGTTCCTGTATTTTTCCCTTTCATTAGTTTAGCTGTGTCTGCAAGCACAGATGGTCTGCCCTTTGTTTTACCTCAAGCAATTCGCTGTTTAACTTGCCACTTAACTGCGGCAAAATGACCTCCCTTGTGAGTCAAGAGACACCCTCTTAGGTGGCTTCAGTGAACCTATGGTCAGCACCCACATGCTCTTCACTTTTCTACACCTCCACCCTCATTAATCCCATTTTTAATGTCCCACTAAGATTGTTAAAAACGAGTAAATTTAAATTTGTGTCTTTTTTGAGGGAGGTCAGAATTTCAACAGGAATTCAAATCTTAAGTGTAAAGACTGTGAATCTCTAACAGGCATAATTGGGGGCTCAGCTTATGTTAGGGTATGAGAGGCAGTGGATAATTAGAGAGGAGTTCAGGCTTGGGGACACTTGAAGTCATCATCAAGCAGCCTTTAGCCAGGCCACATCTACCCATGACACACATGGTATAATGAAGCAAGAACTCTCCACTTTGTCACTGAGTTGTGCCTTGAATGCCATACAAAGCAAACTGTCTTTAGGCTATATCCAGCCTAGTTTCTCTCTCCAAAGTTATGTATTTATATTCAGCAGAGATCTTCTGGAAAAAATGTTTTAATCAAAAGTGGTGTTCTTCAAAACACTGTTCCCAGAGATGTCAATAATGCCTGGAAAAAGATCCACAATTTAAGAAGTTTAGTGAATTCTGAAGTCCATACCTCCTCTGTAGTGATTCAAAATCCCTTCCAACATTTAAGGCTCTGAGAAGTCCTGCAATAGACAGAAGTATTTGACTTTGCATAACCCAGCTTTTTCTCAATGTTTTTTTTCTTTGCACATTTATTTTGAACCCTATGAAACATGTTCAAGAGAACACAAAGTTATGAAATGCTAGTTAATTCAATGGCCCTTTTTGATGGACCAAAAATCTTGGTGATAGAGCATGGGGTATGTGGAATGGGAAATAGGGAGTAAGAATGCAGACTTTAAAGTTCCATGAAGCCAGATGTTTCCAAACTATTATCGCTAAAGTTAATAAATAATACAACTTATAAATATATTGGTGATTATTTTCAAATATATTAAGGTATGACTGAAGTTTATTAAATGTGAATCCCTGAATATATTGGTGATTATTTTCAAATATATTAAGGTATGACTGAAGTTTATTAAATGTGAATCCCTGTATAAGCACCACTGAGATTTTAGTAGTTTTTCCTATTTTGCATCTTTTTCCAGTCATCAGAATCTAAAAATAGAACCATTATATGGGATCTATAAAATGTTCTGATATTAAAAAGGATTCTTTGTACTAACGGGGAAAAAGGGTGAGGAAACACTTCCTTAACCCAGAGGAGTGACTCCCCCAGAATCTCCCCATCTGCTGAGGCAAAGTGTCAGCGGATGGGGAGATTCTGGGGGCACCAGTGCTGGTTCCTCCAAATTCATAACACACAGTGTCACCTGGTTTACCCATGAGTGACCTGGGTGGGTAGAGTTCAGTGCTCTTCACATCTCACTGAGGCCAGGGCTCTGTGGGGTGCTTGACACAGCATGCACAGTGAAACTGATGTTTCTGAATCCCAGCTGCGTAAATGAGCTGCAATGGCCAGATGTGACCATCCTGACCCTGTTTGTGTGGCATGTACATGCAGCCTCAATGACCCCCAGGGATTTTGTTGCCTCTGGGATTCTATGACAACAGACTTCTGTAAGCTGTACATCAAAAAGTAAGACAAATTCCCATGTAAAAAATATTGCATTCACAGTTACTGCTCTCTCAAAAAAGAGGGCAAATGCAGGTCTAGCCATAAAAGCAAACTCAACGAAGCCCTTAATCACAAAGATGATCACTCTGATCAGCCCCAAGTATTGCCAGCGTGGTACCACCTCATCATTACTCCAGGGTCATTACAACCCTGATGGTGAGATGATCATGGTGATTACATAGCATGTACTTATGCTAATAGCATACTATGTGGCTTGGATCACTTTTTTCCATAGTTCAGCTGATAGACAAAATTTAATTTTGCTCTTGGTATGAGAAAGCCATCATTGCTCTGCAGCATTTGGCCTTTTACAAACACTCTGGACTTACTGAGCTGTAAGAAATGTCCACATTTAAGTCATAACCCTGACTCTGATTTTGAAAATGCCAGCTGACCAGGAACACAACCAGATGCAGCCAGATTTTGCTTCTGCTCTTCAGAGCTCCTGTCCACACCCTGCAGAGGTGGCTGAGTCAGTGCTCTTGGCAAGGGCAGGTCATCCACTCCAGCTGGGGAGTGGAGNAAGCCATCATTGCTCTGCAGCATTTGGCCTTTTACAAACACTCTGGACTTACTGAGCTGTAAGAAATGTCCACATCATAACCCTGACTCTGATTTTGAAAATGCCAGCTGACCAGGAACACAACCAGATGCAGCCAGATTTTGCTTCTGCTCTTCAGAGCTCCTGTCCACACCCTGCAGAGGTGGCTGAGTCAGTGCTCTTGGCAAGGGCAGGTCATCCACTCCAGCTGGGGAGTGGAGGCCTGTCGCAGGCAATCAGGAACTCTTGGGCTCTCATTTTTCTTAATGACTCAGTAGTTGTCAACCTCGAATAAATTCAATCCAAAGGACAGTTTTTTATTTAATTCCTTATTTTATCCTTTGCTGCAAGATTTCGATGATTTTCATCTGTGACTCCTTGCCAGGGCATTTATCCCTTGGATATTTTAAAATTGCTGGTGTCATGTAGGGTTCATAGTTTCTGTTGATTTTTCTATCTTGCATACTACAAATTTTGGTTCTATAGTTTTTAGTTTTGGATATTTTAATAGGATCTCTTGAAAAAGAAACAGTATAGCTCTAGACGGATAACAATGAAAAGACCAAGGATACTAAAACAAATTTGCATCCTTCAGTAAATTTTAGCTTCAGAATTCTTATAGGAGAAACAGGGCTGTTCCTTCTTGGTTTTGCCTAGTTTTCATTTTATTCATTTGCCAATAAAAAGTAAATTTACATTCATGGCTAAAGGTCCTGTCACAGAGCCAACTAACAATAATGCAATTGTTGACATAACATAAAGTACCAGATTAGTACAATATGAACTGAAGGAATTGTAGAACAGAAAGGAATAAATTGGCCAATAATTCAAAATTTCTGGCTCCATCTACATGATGCTAGGCATCTGGAAGAAAACAGAGAATTTCAATTAGAACTTAATGAGTTTTCAAATATTTAGATTAATTATAAGCAATGCTTTTTTTCATTCAGTTTTAAGTGTTAGATATTTAGTAGATAATACTCTTTCGTGAAAAGGTTTCTATTCAGAATCTTGGGAATTACTAATTTTTTAGTCATTGGACCATTTGCCCAGTAGTGACATCATTTTAGATTTAGAACATGTGTACATGACATCAAATGTTTTCTGAAGGAATTGACCAATTCATTTGGCTTTGTCAATATGTGGGGTTTCATGAAAATGTTTGTTCAAGCAGTGAGTTCTGCTGGACTAATAGAGGTTTTCAGAAGAAAATATGATGTTTGACTCTCTGGGGATCTGAATAAACCAGTTGAGCTTTGAGTAGTTCATAGCTTATCTTGTTATTTGTTTCAAAATATGCAGAAGGGTAGAGGAACAGTTCCTTTTAGGAAGTCAGATAGAGTATTACCAGGAGAGACAAGTCCCAAGTGAATGGTAAGGAATGGCCAAGGGGATGTAAAATAGCTTTATATATGTCTTCTTTAAAAGGCACTTCAGAGGCAGTTGGATGACACCTAGAGGAAAGGGGTGCTGGCCCTCAGGGCATTCACCTCTGGCTGGGAGGTAACCTGGCAGATGCAGTGTCTCTCACAGTGTGTTTCAGAGAACACGTTGCCCTAAGTGTCAATAGATGTGCTAAGGAGAAAAGTGCATCATGCCCTCCTAAGTTTGGAAACTGCTGGCTTGCACAGAACTAAGAAGATTTTTTCATCGCAGGATGTCTCAGAGCTTTTACCATGTTTGTGTATTGTAAATTTTCAGAAGGATGTAGTATCAAGTTTCCAAAGGTGACAACCACAGAACAGTCTTACTGAGATTTTTCTATTAATATCTCCTATGTGATGTTTCTAGGAAATCATTTTAGAAACTTTTAGTGCAGTGGAAAGACTCCTGGCTCTAGAGACCAAAACATCAGACTGTGAATCCAAGCTCCATTATCTATCAGCTGTGGGACCTAATGTAATCACTTCCTAGTATAAGCCTCTGGTTTGTCAGCAATCAAATGTAGATTTTTATATGTCCAGCACAGAATTTTTATAATAATAGCAATAAATGTAAACTCAAATGGTAAACAATTAAATACAAATAAATGTTAGCTCTTATTACTATTAATTCAGATGATGAGTCAGAAAACTGATCTTCAGATAATAATAAGTTTTAGTTTAGATACAGGGGTTTCCAACCTTTGGCCCATGGGTTGCATGTGTCCCAGGATGGCTATGAATGTGGCCCAACACAAAATCATAAGTGTACTTGAAACATTATAAGATTTTTTTGTAATTACATGTCACAATGTATTTAACATGTGACCCAAGACAACTGTTCTTCTTCCAGTGTGGTCCAGAGATGCCAAAAGTTTGGACACACCCAGCTCAGAAGTTTTAGTTCTTGTTTTAAGTGCGTTGTCAGTAAAGCTGGTATTTAACAGAAGAGATGCATTCTTATAATTGACAATGTTTTGGAAAACAGTTCATTTTTGAGGACCCCAAAACAATTAGCAAAGTAGCCCCAAAGGAGTACCCTACTTTTTATTAAAAATAGTTGGGAAAAATCTGCCCAACTGTACTCACAAAAATGTTTCAAGCAACTCCCTGAGCATTTAAAAGGGACACAGCTACCTTAGGATTTATGTCTGGTCTTTAAAGTCTGAAAAAAGCTGAGTTGTGTAAACATTTTGGCACAGTATGCAGGGAGTTAAATACATTACTCTTGGCATTATTAACAGGTGGTGCAGGGACAAGTTGCTATGGAAAGTTCATGCTGCAGTGTCAGCAGAAGAAAATGTATTTTATAGGTTTATAGGGAGAGAGGGAGGGGGCAGCAAAGGTTCCACAGGGTCCGGTACATGAAGATGACTGAAAAATACTTTCCAGCTGTCACAACTGCACATGGGGTTGGATGGGTTCTTGTAGTGTTATGAATGTAAACGCTATTCAATTAACTGTTTCAAAAGCAAGAGAATTGTTCTAAAAGACAGCAATTCCTAAGTACCTGAAATGCACGAAGGCTCCTATCAATTTCCAAGTTGTTTAGTCTCTTGAGACATACCACCTCTCTTCTAACAAAGGTTTCCCAGTGCTCTGACAATTTAAAAATAGACATACAAGGAATGTAGTCTCTTTAACAAGCAGAACAACTGTCAAATTCTTCAAAGCTAAGCTCAAGTCAGGACTCAGTTTATCCACACAGCACCTCCATCTCTTCCAGCTATCCCCTCTTCCATGTAGACTGCTTCCAAATTATAGTTCAAGAAGGACATGAGAGAAAGAGCTTAAACCTTAGAAAAGCAAACTCATATTGAGACAAAGGAAGAACATCTGTTGACCACAGAATAGAAGACCAAAGAAAATGATAGAATCTCTTTTTCTGAAGAGTAAAAGCCAAAAGAACCCCATTCTAAGATGATTAAAGGGTTCCAGCAAGATCTCTTATTTTCTAGAATGAGCAAAAGGAGACTATTAATTGCCAGAAAGAGATAACCAAATATCCTCTATTGTGGTTTAGGCAGGAATAGAATCTAACACTGTGCCTGACAATAGGAAAAGAAAGCATTGGGAAGGAAACGCACTGGGACCTGAGCTTGAGTAGGGATATAGGGAGAGCTAGCCAGAGCTGAATACAGGGTCCGAATTGTTTTGTGAGCCTTCTGGAACTTCAAATCATCTAAGGTTTCCTCTGGCTAACTCTGTAGGGATTTTTGCCAAGCAGGTGATGAGTTTTCATAGTCCGTATTATTTCATTATCCCTGTGTGAAGGATGAAAGGCAATCTTTTTAATAAGCTAACCCTGCGACTACAGCTCTCTCACTCAGGAAGCCACATGGCCCCATTCCAAATATCTGTCTACCAGTACTGTAAAATTCCCCAAAGCCCTGGAGTTATTGGCCATCCTCTGTTTTACAGTACTCCACACTCTCCAGGCAGTAGGTTTAGGACAATTTAATCTAGGGTTAAGAATGTTGGCTTTGGAATCTAAGAAATCTGAGTTCAGGTTCAAGTCTCAGTTCTGCCACTTAACTAGCCATGTCATGCTGGGCCAGGTCCTTAATGTCTTTTCCTCTTTTTTCCTCATCTATAACATGGTGATAACCACAGTATCTCCTTCCAGGTTTTTTTTCACTCAGGATTAAATGAGATAATTCATTTAAATACAGTGATTGGCACTTAGCAAATACTTTATAAAGGATAGCTTCAGTTCATATTGGACATGGGAGTTTCTTGGTCTCTGCAAAGAAAGAATTATTTTGGGTACTCGCAATGCTTTGTGAAGACTCCCAGGCCCCATCCCATGGTACAAGCACATTAGCCAATGCCTCTCATTATTACAGGGATTAGAAAGAGGGAGGAGAAGTGAAGAAGTGACAGTGTGTCTGCCTAGCTTCCCAAATCTTCACTCCTGTAATATCCTCTCACCTGCATCCAAAAAAATTGTGATCCAAGCACTGAGCCAAGCTTGCTGATCTTGTAAGCATTTGCAACAGCTGAGCTGGGTGAGGATTCGTGCTTTTATCTGGTAATTTAAATAACTACATTTGCGTTTCTAGCAGTATGCACAAGCCCTGCCAACATGCATCTGTGTTTTTCAAATGGGAATTACTCAGTTGGCATGAAAACCACCCAAGCCCTTGTAATCAGGAAATACTATTACAACACTCAAATTTGTCATTTAATTTGTTTTAGTATTCAATCTGTCCTAATATCTACTGTGGCTCCTCTGGACATTGAGATGTCCCATGAAAAGCCTGAACAGGACAACTTTAAGCACAAACAAATTTGAGGCTTTCCACAGATCCTTGATTATGCAATGTGGTGAGCCTCTCTCTGGTACTCAGATCTCTGCCTGCCACTTGTTACACAAACACTGCTAACAAGGGTGACTAAAATTGGTTCTTTGTGATGCCAAAGCCACCCATCCAACTGAAGGAAGGGCATTACATTGCTTTTCTTGCAAGATGTTAAGCAATCGAAAGAGTTTGCTTCTCATTAAGTTGATGGATTTAGAAGTTATTAGATAGAACTTGAATCCTAAGTCTAGTAGTCCCTTACTGTACCAACTAAAAAATATAAAATTTAGTAATCTTATGGTTCCTTCCTTCATGCCCCAGAGTGCAATTACAATTAATATTAAATTTTCTCAAATATGGTACTGTGTTAGCACAAAAATAATAGGTGGTTGATTTAAAGTTTTTGCTTTTTAAACTGCTTGAGGATTATTCCACCTGATATCCTACTATGGTGTTAAACTGAGCATTTACAAAACTGGGCTCAGCCCCACCACTAGTGTAAGCCACTAACCCCCACACCCCACACAACCATGACCTTCATTTTTCTCTGCTCCCTAATTTATAGTTCATTTTAGTTTGTTCATTAGTGATCACTTATTTTTGTGTAGGTATCATGCTGAGGGCTGGGGTCCACATCAACAGGCTACAAAGATTAGGTTTGGGAAATAACTATTCTTTTGGAAATGACTATGTGATGGATATAAAATTAGGGAAGTAGAAAACCAAAATTTAGAGTGCCAACTGGTAAAAAGCATTTCATAAGTCTTCAAAATATTTCTATGAATATGTGTATATTAAATCTCTGGAAATGAAAAAACATGCTAAGGGAAGTTAAGCACCTCTCCCAAAGTCATAGTAATTTGTAGAACTGGAATTTGTGCCCAGATCTGTCAGATTCTAAATCCAAACATATTCCACCACAAGATGAGAGAATCACCATTTTCCTAGTCTCCCAGGCTGAAATCTTAGAATCACCTTCAACTTCTCATCTCTCTTACTACATCAGGATGGCTTCAGCTGCCAGCCACAGAAAATCCTAACTCTAGTTAGTTTAAACAGCAAGGGAATGTATTATCTCACATGACAAGAAACTCAGAAATCAGGTGGCTCCCTTTCACTTCTTTAAATTCCCTCGGGTTTGCCATCCTCTATGCCCGGGGTGTCAAACTCATTTTCACCGGGGTCACATCAGCCTCACAGTTGCCTTCAAAGAGCCAAATGTAATTTTAGGACTGTATAAATGTAACTAGTCCTTAACTAGGAGCAAGGACCTCTACATTTGGCCCTTTGAAGGCAACCACAAGGCTGATGTGGCGCCTGGTGAAAATGAGTTTGACACCCTATTCTATGCTGTGCTTCATAAAGAGAGGCCACCCACAGACTCAGACATCACATCCAGATACATCATCCAGAGAAAGCAAAGGGACATGTCTGTTTTTCCTTCTAAGAGTAAATAAAACATTTTCTCAAGCCCTGGGAAAGTTTACCCCCACATTAAAATCTCTGGCTAGAACTGGACACATGTCCACCTCTAAACCAATCCCTGAATATAATTTGGTTATAATCTAACCAGGATCCACCCACTGGTATTTGGGAAGGAGTCAGCTTCTTTCCCCCTGAAGCTCAGAACTATGTGGAGAAGTGTATTCCTGAACAAAACTGGAAATTCATTGAGAAGAAAGAAAGAGGAAGTAAATGCTGGGTTTGCTGCACTCATCCCACACCTCTGAGCTCTGCCCATTCTATTTCCTAATTTTCCTATGCTCATTCTTTGTCCTCATTGCTCCAGCTTAAGCCCTATGTATATTTTTCTAGATTACTATAATAGCATCCTAACTGGACTCTCTATCTAAAATTTTCTCTTGAATTTATGCTAGATCAAGCTTCCAAAGGTGCAGTATGATGACTTGGCTCTTTTCTTCAGAAACTGCAATGACTGAGCAGGCCATTGAAGACCTAAAATTCAAGTCCAGTTTTTAGCTTTTTAGCTTTACCTTTCACGGGGTCTCACTCACCAATCAGAGGGATGCACAATTTAATTAGTTTGAATGGGTAAAAGGGTTTCAAAAGGCTAATCTGAGGGCATTACCTCTAATGCTAAGTACAAACTGCATGTTAACATAGGCCCAGCATGGAGAGATGAGGAGGATGACCCCATTGTTAGTATCCTTTTGTCTAAAGACCATGCCTATTTGACCTGCCTTGAAAGTGTACATCTTCAGGGACAGCTTCTACCTTGAAGTTATAAAATGATCCTGAAATCCTTTCAGATGTTTGTGAAATTTCAGAATAAATTTCAGAACAGCTGAAATTTATGCTGCCACCCACAGGACACACCTCTTCTTTTGCTAATGCAAGTTCACCAAATACCCAGTGACACTTCTAAGGAGCAGGATTTGGAAACATCCATTTCAGAGTAATTGCTAGTCTTGACCTTTGTTCTTAGATCATCTTTCACTAACATTTGTATAAAAAAGAATGTACTACAAAGGTAAACTAATATACTTGACTGGTTAAAATTATCTTCTAATCCATTCATTTTTTGAAATGTATTTCTTCATCTTTTACTGTTTATTTTAAGAAGAGAGCAACGTTCTGTACTTTTATTTGGCCAGTGAATTTGAAGAACATTTTTTATTGTTTGATTAACTTGGTTTTTTGTACTTACTATTTGTTATTGCTGTTCAATTACAATTGTCCCAGTTTTTCCCTCATTGTTCTCCCACACCCCTCCCATGCCCCCACCATTCCCTCAGTCAAT
The DNA here is from genome assembly GCF_014824575.4 of Sturnira hondurensis. Classification (NCBI taxonomy): domain Eukaryota; kingdom Metazoa; phylum Chordata; class Mammalia; order Chiroptera; family Phyllostomidae; genus Sturnira; species Sturnira hondurensis. The sequence continues at coordinate 122,617 of NW_028088424.1, read as the reverse complement.
CCCTACCTTGTCCATGGGTCTTTTATACATGTTTTTTAACTTGACCATTCCCCTTCTTTCCCTCATTATCCCCCTCCCTTTTTCCTTTTGATCACTGTCAGTTTGTTTTTAATTTCCATGTCTCTGGTTCTGTTTTGCTCATTTGTTTGTTTTGTTGATTGGGGTCCACTTATGGATGAAACCATATGGTATTATTCTTTCACCTCCTGGCTTATTTCACTTAGCATAATACTCTCCAGTTCTATCCCTGTTGTTGTGAAGCATAAGAGTCCCTTCTTTCTTTCTGCTGCAGAGTATTCCATTGTGTAAATGTACCACAGTTTTTTGATTTACTTATTTACTGATGGGTACTTAGGCTATTGCAAATGATGCTGCTATGAACATTGGGGTATATAGATTCTTTTCAATTGGTGTATCAGGGTTCTTAGGATATAGTCCCAGCAGTGGAATCAGTGGATCAAAAGGCAGTTCCATTTTTAGTTTTTTTAGGAAATTCCATACTATTTTTCACAGTGGCTCCACCAGTCTGCATTCCTACCAACAGTGCACCACAGTTCCTTTTTCTCTACACCCTTGTCAGGACTTGTTTGTTGTAAATCCATTCATTTAATATCACAGGATTTTATGTTCTCTCTCTCTTCCTTGTACACACACATGTACATACACTCACAAGCGGTAATGGTTATGACTTGGAATTATGAAATAATATAGATAATAAAGAGACCAATATGGCAAAAAGAATCTCCAGGAATTTTACTGATCTCATGGTTGCCATAATACAAATTGCAGTATTATTCTGGCCCAGGTATGTAAGAATTATATCCCTGTTTTCTTTCTACAGACCCTCCAAGTTTAGCCCTGCCACTGCCCTTACCTCGTAATCCCTACAACAACACAGCAACCACTTCTCAAGGAAAGCAGCTCAGGATATCAGGGGAGATAAAATGATTGAGTCTCCATATGTGACCCTCACCAGAGATTAGAAGAGTTAATCCTTGGATGGGGATGGGAGAGATGTCTTCAGAGGTCACTTTTGAGGGTGGAGCTAATAACTCTTCTCCTTGTAATATCAAGGCACTCCAACCTCTTGGCATGAGAGGACAACATTCAGAATCAGTAGTTCTCTCTTTGGTGCCCAGATTCAGTAGATAAAGCATCCATAGCAAATATGGGGGACATAGAGAACACCAAATCCACAACCATAAATGTACTATGGACTAAGGGTATATGATTATGTCAGAATCAGAGAATCTGAATAGAAAGATTATACCAAGTGATATTTAAGCATCAATCAAAAACTCCCCAAAGAACAAAGGCCCTGGACCAGATGGCTTCACAGGTGAATTTTACCAAACATTCCAAGAAGAACCAACATCTCTCCTTCTCAAGTATTTTTAAAAATTCAAGAGGAGGGAAGGTCCCAGGCTCATTTTAAGAGGCCAGCATTATCCTAATTCCAAAACCAGATAAAGACACTACAAAGAAAGAAAGTTATAAGCCAATATCCCTGATGAACATAGATACTAAAATCCTCAACAAAATATTAGCAAACTGAATACAGCAATGCATCAAAAAATCATGCACCACAATCAAGTGGAACTTATTCTGAGAATGTAAGTTTGGTACAACATTCACAAATCAATAAATGTTATTCACCATAGAAAAAAATGAAGGATAAAAACCACATGATCATATCAATAGATGCAGAAAAAGCATTTGATGAAATCCAACACCCATTTAAGATAAAAAACTCTCAAGGTGGGATTAGAGGAAACATATCTAAATATAATAAAGACCATATGTGACAACCCCACTGCCATCATCATACTCAATGGGCTGAAACTACAAGCACTCCCCTTGCTATCAGGAACAAGACAGGGATGTCCATGTTCATCGCTCTTATTCCACATAGTACTGGAAGTACTAACCATAGCAATCAGACAAGATGAAGAAATAAAAGGCATTCAAATTGGAAAACAAGAAATACAACTGTCTTTATTTGCAGATGATTTGATACTATACATAAAGAACTCCCAAAATTCTACCCAGAAATTACTAGAACTAATCAATGAATTTTACAAAGTAGTAGAATACCAAATTAACATTCAGAAATCAGTTGCAGAACGGAAAATTGAAAAAAAATCAAACTACTCACAATCGCTTCCAAAAGAATAAAATACCTAGGAATAAATCTCACCAAGGATATAAAAGACATGTACTTGGAAAATTATAAAACACTGAAAAAAGAAATTGAAGAATATACAACTAATTAGAAGCACATACCTTGTTCATGGATAGGAAGAATTAACATAATTAAAATGACCGTGCTACCCAAAGCAATCTATAGATTAAATGCAATTCATATCAAGATTCCAGTGACATATTTCACAGAACTAGAATAAATACTTCAAAAATTTATATGGAACCACAAAAGGCCTTGCACAGCACATCCTAAGAAAAAAGAACAAAGTTGGAGGAATCACACTACCTAGTATCAAACTACACTATAAGGTCATAGTAATCAAATCAGCATGAGATTGGCATAAAAAGACAGACACATTAATGGAACAGAATAGAGAGTCCAGAAATAAACTCACACTTTTATAGTCAATTAATATTTGACAGGGGAAGCAAGCACACACGATGGGCTAAAGATATAGTTTATTCAACAAATGGTGCTAGGAAAATTGGACAGATATGTGCAGAAAAATGAAACTAGACCACTTTCTTATACCACACATAAGAATAAATTCAAAATGTATTAAAGACTTAAATATTAGAGGTGAAACCATAAAAATTCTTTAAGAAAATATAGGCAGTAAAATCTTGTACCTTGCTTGTAGCAATACTTTATCTGATATATTTTCCTAGGCAAGGGAGACAAAGGAAAAAGTAAACAAATGGGACTATATCAAACTAAAAACTTTTTAGTTTTTGCACAGTGAAAGAAACCATCAACAGGATAAAACAACAATCCACAGAATGGGAGAACATAATCACCAATACATCTGATAAAAGGCTAATAAAAACATACAAAACTCAACACCAAAAACAGTAGCAATCCAATTTTAAAAATGGGCAGAAAATCTGAATAGAAACTTTTCCAAAGAGGATGTATAATAGATGACCAACAGACCTTTGAGCAACATCACTAATCATCAGAGAAATGCAAATTAAAACCACAATGAGATACCATCTCACACCTGTCAGAATGGCTATCATCAATAAATCAGCAAACTACAAGTGCTGGTGAGGATGTGGAGAAAGGCGAACCCTTTTGCACTGTTGGTGGGAATGCAGTCTGGTGCAGCCATTGTGGAAAGCAGTGTGGAGTTTCCTCCAAAATGTAAAAATGGATCTGCCTTTTGACCCAGTGATCCTACTTCTGGGAATATAGCCCATGGAACCCATAACACTGATTTGAAGGAATATAAGCACCCTTTTGTTCACTGCAGCTTTATCTACAATTGCTAAAATATGGAAGCAGCCCAACTGCACATCAATAGATGAGTGGATAAAACAACTACCAGACATTTACACAATTTATACTACTCAAATGTAAAAAAGAAAAATATTTAGCCTTTGCAACAGTATGGATGGAGCTGGAGAAGATTATGCTAAGTAAAGTAAGCCGGTCAGAGAAAGACAAATACCACATGATTTCACTTATATATGGAATCTAATGAACAAACTGAACTAACAAGCAAAATAGAGACAGACTTATAGATAGAGAACAGGATGATGGCTAAGGGCATGGGGAACTTAGGGGGTAGAAGGATCGAGCGAAAAGTAAAAGCACTTATGGACATGGACAACAGTGTGGTGACTGCGGGTGGTGAATGGAAATAAGGAGTCTAAATGGCAATGGGAAAGATACAATTAAAAAATCAAAATATAGAAAAGAACTTCTCACACCCAGAGTTGTCAATTAATAACTGAACTGATTTTCAGGCTGAAACCTGGGACATCTACCATTCTCCATATACCCCCCTTCACCCATACTGCTTGTCACACCCAAACATCCATGATAAGTAAGAAAAGAAAAATGTACTGAGAGTAAAATTAGGTGAAGAATGAAAGAATATGCCCTTCAGCATATTCAGGGTTTTAATTTCTAACACAAACCTGAAATATTCAGACTACTTGTTAACTGCTATAGCTAATCCTTTGGAGTCTGCCAGAGAGATTGGTATAGTTCATGACTTACTGGTTCTCATACTAACCAGTGCTGCCTGCTTCTAGCTGCCTTATTTTTAAGTTCTAGACAAAGCTAACTCTAAAAGAAATGAAAAGCAATTACTAGTAAACTAGGAAATTCTGTTCAAGTCTTCATATGATTTGGAGTTGAAATTGAGCCATTCATTGAATGGAATCCTCCATTGTTTGTGGTTTGTAAGTTAATTTGTGATAGAAATAGTATAATGCAGAGGTTGTTTCAGATTTGGGGAGCCAAACATGCTTGGGCTGATTCCTGGCTTTGGCACTTAGTAGTAAAATAGCCTTGGATAAGTCACTTAGCCTTTATTGCCTCATTTATAAATTGGACATAAGCTAGTGTACCACACAGACAAATGAGATAATATCTATAATGCCCTTAGAACTATTCTAGACACATGGTGAGTTCTCTGTAAGTAAAACTGCTCTAAATAAATATATTGCAATTATCATATGACTTTTTAAAATCCACTTGATTTAAAATCAGCCCTAATACCTTTTAACCATAGCTTCATTCTTTTGCATGCTCTTCTTTGAATAAAATAAATTTTCCATGTGTCATTTTTTCTTGCATAGTATGTTGCTAACTTTTAAATCATAATAATTATAAAAATAATATCAAAAAGGCCTAAAATAATGGGGAAAATAAATGAGGGAAGAATATAGAGAATTTATTTAAAATACATTCAAAACAAGGATATTTCATTTATTTATTTATCTATTTATTTATTTATTTAGTGACCACTGAGGCCCAGGGAATATGTGGCTTACTTACTCAAGGCCATATCTTAGCTGTGAAAGAGCCTGGATCAGAGCTGATTTCAGTTAGCCCATAGGTTTGGGCAGAACCTGGCCTCCAGAGTTGGGCAGATAACCCCACACAAAAGGGCAGCCACACAATGCAATTAGCAAAGGCATGCAAGCCCTCCGTCTTCCCTCCCCTTGGCCTTTTTCAGATTCCATATATTTCAGTGGCCTTTTCCTGATGTTTTTATTGGATCTAAAACAAGACTATTTTTAATGAATTAACACACATCCCCCCTAAAAATATTTACAAAGCCCAGATGGTTTGATCAGTTAGTTATACTTAGTGATATGACTTTAATGCCAAAACTTAAAAATATGTATCTGATAAAGAAAAATTACAGACTGATGTTTCATAAATAAAGGTATAAAAATCCTGAACAAAATATTAACAAATAGAATGCACAAAATCCTACAGAGTAACACATCAAGACCAAGTTAGGTTTACCCCAAGAATGCAAGTTTGATTTAATATTAGAAAACCAGCTAATGCAATTCACTTCACTAAAACATGAAAGAAGAGCAAAATCATGATCATTGCCAACAGCTATAGAAAAGCATTTACTAAAACTAACACCCATTCATGATTTTTTAACTCTTAACAAACTAAACGTAAAAGAAAGTTTATTAAATGGGTTTCTATGAAAAGCAAACAACTTCAGGAAACCTAATGCTTCATGGTGAAAAATTAAAAACTTCATCTTAGAACAAGACAAAGATGCCTGCATTTAGCACTTTTATTCCACACAGTATTAGAAATTCTAGTTAAATAGTTAGGGAAGTAAAAATAACAGATAGAAAAATAAAAAGAAAGAAACAAAAGTGTTATTACTCATAGATTATTTGATCTGGTACATAGAAACTCCAAAATACTCTACAGAAAAGTTATTAGAATTAATAAGAGAATTAAGCAAAATTGCAACATAAAATGTAACATACAAAATGAATTTCCCTTCTATACACCATCTTCAAAGATATCAAATATGTGAAGCACCTAGAAGTAAATCTAACAAGACAATTAGAGAAGCAATGAAAGTTGACTGAAAGACACTCTGGTGTTCACAATTAGGTTGATTTTCCCCCATTCAGGACGCTTTCCTGCTCCTGGTGTGCCCTATGTGACTTGCTTTGAGCAATGAAAAGTGATAGAAGCTTGAAGAAACAGTGCAGTGGTCTTTCTTTCCCACTGCACCTGCAGCCAGCAGTGGTCCAGAGGGTGAGGCCCCATCAGCTTGGCTGCTGAGTGTGGATGTCACAGATGGACACATAGCATGGAAAAGAAGTAAACTCTGTGTCAAGCCACTGAGCATTTGAAGCTGTCCATAACCAGAGCATACCCTGTCCTGTCCTGTCCATTGATGACATTAAAAAATCCTCAAATAAATGGAGATAATAGACTAAATTCAAGGATTATAAAACTCAGTAATCAAAAACACATTAATTCTGAAATAGTTTATATAGAACTTGATAATCTGGCTCTAATAATTCAAAAGGCCACAAAAGGCAAATCGTTCAAGGAAAAATAAAAATGAGGAACTTATTCTAAATATCAAAATGTTTTGTAAATTTGCAGTAGTTAAGACTGTGTTGAATTGGTATTAAGATAGACAAAAATTAATGAAACACAATCAAGAGCTCAAAATCAGCCCTGGCTGGTGTGGCTCAGTGAATTGAGTGCCAGCCTGCAAACCAAAGGGTTGCTGGTTTGATTCCTAGTCAGGGCACATGCCTGGGTTGCAGGCCAGTTCCCAGTGGAGGGCACACAGGAGGCAACCGCACATTGATGTATCATCTCTCCCTCTTTTTCTCCCTCTCTTCCCCTTTCTCTAAAAATAAATAAAATAAAATCTTTTAAAAAATAGCTCAGAATCAGACCCACATGTAGATGTACATTTTACTTAGTACAGAGTGCAAGACAATGAAGAGAGGGTGAGCTTTTCAACTTTTCAAAGAACGGCACTGAAACAATTGCTTACTCACAGGGGAAAAGTAAAATTTGACTCCCTATCATCCACAAAATTCAATCCCAGATGGATTGAAAATATACCCATGAAAAAACAAAACCATAAACATTTCAGAAGATAATGTAGGGAAATGTTTTCGTGGTTGGCCAAATTTCCTAGTAAGATATAAAAGCACAAATAGGGGAAAAATAGAAAATTTACCAACATTAAAATTGAAACATATTTCTTGAAAAGACACCATAAAGAGAGTAGAAGTAAGTCAGAAACTGAGAGAAGATATTTATAACACATTTATAATAACATAAAATATACTAATAATTAAGATATATAAAAAGAAACCCTTGAAATCAATAAGAGGCAAAAGACTTGATGAAGAGGAACTTAATTAAAGACAAATTCAAATATCCAAATAATTATTGAAAAGATGTTCAATTTTGTTAGTAACCAGGTTGCTGTACATTATTACAAAAACAAGGCATCATTACACATGCATCAAATAGAAAAAAATAAGTCTGACAATATCAAGTGCTATTGAGGCTGCAGAGCAGCGGGGATTCTCACACGTTATTAGCAGAAGAGTAAACTGGTCCAAAATGTTTGTATTTCTGTTTGGTATCATGAGGTAAAGTTGAATACAGGCTTATGTTGTGCTTGCTAATTCTACTCCTACTTATATGAATAAACTCTTGCCTGTGTGCATTCAAATATATGTACCAGAATATTTAAAGCACCAGTGTTCACTGAACTGGGAATAACTCAAATGTTAACCATCAATAGATTAGAAAAAGAAACTGTAGCATACCCAAGCTTGGTGTCACTCAGTGGTCTAGGCAATGTCCTGCAGACAAAAAGGTCACCAGTTTGATTCCTGGTCAGGGTATATGCCTGGGTTGTGGGCCAGGTCCCCAGTTGGGGGCTGAGAGGCAACCAATCGATGTGTCTCTCCCACATTGATGTTTCTCTCCCTTTCTTTCTCCCTCCTTTCCCCTCCCTCTAAAAATAAATTTAAAAACATTTTAAAGAAACTGTAGTATAGTCATACATTGAATACCAAGCAACACTAAAAATAAATACCAATAAGTTGAATGAATCTCAGAAATATGTTAATTTTTTAAAAAGCCTAGAAAATTTCAGAAAATGCAGAAAAATGTAATTGATATAAACTAATAAACATACAAAATTACTTAGAGATCAAAATATTTGTGTTAAATCAATAAAGAGNTCCCCTCTCTCTAAAAATAAATTTAAAAAATATTTTAAAGAAACTGTAGTATGGTCATACATTGAATACCAAGCAACACTAAAAATAAATACCAATAAGTTGAATGAATCTCAGAAATATGTTAATTTTTTAAAAAGCCTAGAAAATTTCAGAAAATGCAGAAAAATGTAATTGATATAAACTAATAAACATACAAAATTACTTAGAGATCAAAATATTTGTGTTAAATCAATAAAGAGAAAATTTTATAAATATAATAGTCAGAAAGGTGTTACCTCTAGGGGAAAGAGAGCACACCTGGAAATTCTGGGGTATGTAGCACAGTAGGAGATGGGCTTCCAAGGCTAAGAATTTTTTTTTTTTTTTTTTAGTTAGGGTTGAAGGCACATGAGCACTCACTTTAAACCATACATAGTTTTTAAAAATGTATCTTCAATTATAGTTGACATATTATATTAGTTTCAGGTGTACAACATAGTGATTAGATTTTATAAGGTATTTATATACCTTATAAAAAATCACCCTAAGTGTAGTACCCATTTGACACCATACATATGGTTATTACACTTTTATTGACTATATTCATTGTGCTCTACTTCACATATTCTTTTTTTTATCCCTCACCTGAGGGCTTTTCATTCCTTTTTTCAGAAGGAGAGGAATGGAGAGAAATGCCCATGCAAGAGAGAAGCATCAATTGGTTGCCTCCTGTATCCACCCAGACTGGGGATTACATGTACCCAGACAGGGACTGATTGTACCTAGACTGGGAACCTAACACACAACCTAGTGTATGCCCTGACTGGAAATTGAACCCACAACCTTTCAGTTATGGACAACACCCCAACCAACTGAGCCACATCAGCCAGAGCTACATATTCTTTTGATATACTACTTTTTTGTATGCATGTCATTATTTAAAAAATTTTGAAGTGATTATAGATTCAAAGAAAGTTGCAAAAAAAAATATGGAGGTCTCCTGTATTTCACAATTTTTTAAAACACCTCTCTTCCCCACCCAACCCTTCTCAAAAACAAGCCCAACATGGGGGGAAAAACTGGTGAGGGAAATGAGATCTGTAGAATGTGAATTTTGCTAGCAATAAAGCTTGGTGGAAAGCTGATGAACTACTGAGTGATTTTTACTTGCCTTAATTTTTATCTTGGAGATGAAAAATGTCACGTCAACATTATTTAGGGGAAAAGAAATGAAACGGGACTGAAAGAATTGGACTATAGTGTCCCATTTTAAGTCATTGAGCGGTAATATAATCCCAAGGATGGCCTAAGACCATTTTAAGTGTTCTTACTAGAAAAACTAGAGAACTCTCATTTGAGATTGTTAAAATAATTTGTTTAGAAAGCAGAAAATGCCATTAAGTTAAATGCAAGCACTCAGAGGACACCCAAGATACCCTTATGATGTCTTAAAAACATCAAGCCCATTTGAATTTTAGTTATGACATGAAGCCCCCAATTCCTCTTATCACTTCTCCAGAAATGGAAGATGTTACTAGAAGTAGGTGTGCTCTCAACCAAAATTTTTCACTTAAATCAAGAGAGACAAGCACTCAAGCATTTATGTTCCCACCTGGGAGGGTGTGTCACTGGTGTCCTCCCCTACAGGAGCCAGTCAAGCAACTCTAGAGCCAAACAACCTGGATTAAAACCCCAGCTGGCCACTTTCTAGTTGAATGAGTTTAATTGACTTCTCAGAGTCTCTGTTTTGTCACGGACAAAATACAAATAAGAAGACCTACCTCAAAATAGTTATTGTGACTATCTGACTATTAGAGTACTCAGCACTTGGTGTTAAAAAAGTGTTAGCTGGGGACTTCCGCCAAGATAGAGGCATAGGTGGAAACACTGTGCCTTCTCCCACAACCAAGTTTGAATACAACAAAGGTTTGGAGAAACAAAGACACAGCCAAAGGACAGAAAATTTAATTATACGGAAGTCTGACTACATCTAACCCTTCAACGGGGACGGTAAGAGGGACGGAGCTGACAGCGAGCAGGGTCGGGTAGGACAGGTCCCCTGAACTAGGCGCGCAGGCAGCCTGGAACTAGTTGGGGTGCGGGGCAGACTGACCACGGTCGCACATACGCTCACAGTGAGCCGGACCACACAGGCCCCAGGGGGCGAGGGCTGACGGCCATGGCACACTCACTTGCAGTGGGACGAAACTCGTGGGCCCGGTGTCGGGGCAGCAGCTGCGNAAATTGAATTATACGGAAGTCCGACTACATCTAACCCTTCAACGGGGACGGTAAGAGGGACGGAGCTGACAGCGAGCAGGGTCGGGTAGGACAGGTCCCCTGAACTAGGCGCACAGGCAGCCTGGAACTAGTTGGGGTGCGGGGCAGACTGACCACGGTCGCACATACGCTCACAGTGAGCCGGACCACACAGGCCCCAGGGGGCGAGGGCTGACGGCCATGGCACACTCACTTGCAGTGGGACGAAACTCGTGGGCCCGGTGTCGGGGCAGCAGCTGCGGCACCAGTGAGGCCTTGGTGGCAGGCGGCAGACAGGACACAATTGTTCCTCTTTGACCCCGCCCCCACATACAGCGTCACAACCCAGCAACTTAGTTGCCATGCGCTAGTGAACACCTTAGGGCTCCGATCCTGCTATGGAACAGGCACGAACAGCCCAAAATATGGCGCAAGAAGAACTCAAACTCCCAGAGCCGATCACTCTCAGAGACCGAGAAATTGCCAGCCTCTCAGAAGCACAATTCAAGACACTGTTTATCAGGATGCTCACAGAACTGGTTGATTATAGTCACAAATTAGAGGAACATATGAAGGCTAAACTAATTGAAATGAAGGGAGATGTCCAGGAATCCAAAAGCGATGGAAAGGAAACTGGGACTCAAATCAATGGAATGGACCAGAAGGAAGAAGGAAACATCCAACCAGAAAGGAATGAAGAAATGAGAATTCAAAAAAATGAGGAGAGGCTTAGGAACCTCCAGGACATCTATAAATGTTCTGACATCTGGATTATAGGGGCACCAGAAGGGGGAAAGAAACAGCCACGAGTGGAACACTTATTTGAACAAATAATAAAGGAGAACTTCCCCAGTCTGGCAAAGGAAATAGACTTCCAGGAAATCCAGGAAGCTCAGAGAGTCCCAAAGAAGTTGGACCCAAGAAGGAACACACCAAGGCACATCATAATTACATTAGCCAAGATTAAAATGAAGGAGAGAATCCTAGAAGCAGCAAGGGATAAGGGGACAGTCACCTACAAAGGAGTCCCCATCAGACTGTTAGCGGATTTCTCAAAAGAGACCTTACAGGCAAGAAGGGGCTGGAAAGAAGTATTCCAAGTCATGAAATCCAAAGACCTACAGCCAAGATTGCTTTATCCAGCAAAACTTTCATTTAGAATGGAAGGACAGATAAAGTGCTTCTCAGATAAGGTCAAGTTCAAGGAGTTCATCATCACCAAGCCCTTATTATATGAAATGCTAAAGGGACTTATATAAGAAAAAGAAGATGAAAAATATTAACAGTGAAAGGACAGTGAAAGGACAGCAAACTCACAGTTATTAACAACCACACCTAAAACAAAAGCAAACCAAGAGGACAGCTAGATCAGGAGTGGAACCATAGAAATGAAGAACACATGGAGGGTTAGCAAGAGGGGAGTGGGAAGAGGAGAAGGGGGAGAAGGCACAGAAAATAGCATAGACAGTAGGTAGAAAATAGATAGGGGGGAGGGAGAGAATAATAGGGGAAATATAGAATCTAAAGAACTTGAGACACGTGGTTATAAACTAAGGGTGGGGAGAATGGTGGGGGAGGGAGTGAGCGGGTGGAGGGGAATGAAGGGGGGAATAGAACAACTGTAATGGTATAATCAATAAAATATATTTTTAAAAAGCGGGTCTATAAAGCCAGGAAGATACATGTTTTCCTAGAAAACAGAAAACAAATTCGGTTTTACTAGTCATACCTAGTAGAAGGCTATTAATTTTCTTCCAAGAATAAAATAGGATTGCAAGTGGGTATTAAAAAAAAGTGTTAGCTGTTATTATAACTCTTATGGAGAGCTTGCTTTTGTCAATAGAGAGGCAGGAAAAAAATACTACCTGTTAAGAAATATCTTCTTACTAGTATGGCATAATCAACAAAATCCCAGTCCTTATTGTTTCATCTTTGGACTTTCCTAAGATGTGAGGGGGAGGGACAACAATCTCACTAATTTTGTGTTTTGCTAGATATTTTGATAATCTATTAGCATGCATACCAAAAATATGTACCAGAATATTTAAAGCACCATTTTTCACTGAACAACAATGAGGGCTTGAAGAAATGAGATTCAAGGCAGTTATATTTCAGTGGAGACAAGAGAGAGTCAAAAACAATCAGGGCCCATGATACCATTGTGATGTAATGGGGTGCAGCCAGCACCCCCCAAATGAAGAATTTGAAACAGGGTCCAGAACTCAGGATGTCCAGGAAGTATAGAAAAACAGAATATTACCCCCTGCAAGGTGGGTCGCCATGGGGAATGGGACATATGGAGCAGGGCCATTGAGAGATATTTTGCAGGCCAGCTTCATACCTGATATGTAAAAATGGTTATTTGAGTATCAATAACAGCAAGCTAATTTCCAGCCACAGTGGAGCCAGATGTTATGCATAACTTTGACCCATGACACAACTGGGAGGCAGTTCCCCCAGTTACAGCGCCTGCATGAGAGTTTGGAGATGGTTCACTCCACACCATGGGGCCACCCCTACCCAGACTATGGCAGCTGAGAAAGACTGAAAACTGAGGAGGTCTTAGGCTTGGATTTAAACTAAAAGTGGGCCACCACAAGTGACAGAGAGACAATGCAGGACTAGGGACGGGGGACAATGAGAGAGGACAATGTGAGACTTTTCAGGGAAGCAAAGGGGTAAAGCACTCTGGCTGCTGGGCCATGAGAAGGTACCATGTGGTTTTGGATTGAGAAATGGAGATCGCAGTGACATAGCTGATGGTGCTGGGAACTTCAGAAGACCTGCCTAGCTGGGCATGGATTACTGGAAGGACCGGGGAGAAGTGAGCTGCACACCTCTATTATTTTTCTTCTGGAATGTGGTACTTCTAATTGACATGTTCTGAGACTGACCTGCCAGGGCAAAGGGAGAAAAGAAGGACTCCATGTGTTTATGGGTGTTTTAAGGGACTTTGGGATTTTAACGCCAACATTCTGTCATTACCCTAAACCTGAATAGCTTGAATAAATAATTTCTTTCCTTTTTATCAAACTCTGGCTTTGAAAGCCACAATTCCTAAGGGCAATGGGCAATGGGCAAAGATCCATAGTACAGAGACACCGCCCACAGGTCCATTCATAACAGTGAGATGTTACTGAAACTACCTCATAAACCATGGGGACCAAGACAGAAAGTAGAAGAGCTAGGCTTACAGAAGTCACTTGCCTGACAGTCCTCTCCCCTTCAGCCAGGCTGACTTGCCTTCATGCGTTTCCTTCTCCATCTGGCCTGGTCCCTGGATTCCTCTAAAAAGGAGGCTAAAGATGAATTCTTCCCTAAGCACCTTCCCTCTCTGGTCCCAGATACTGCGGGATGCTAAATCTGAGTGTTGCCTTTGAATCCCACGTGTGTCCATTTACTTTTCTTGTGTTTCATTACAATCACTGTAGGTGACTCTATGTGTCTGTTTTGCTTAACCTACTTGCAAAGTTTCTCAACAGGACAGAAACTAGCCTCCTCTACTACAGAGGCCGTACCAGTCTCTGGAGACAAAGCTATTTTAAACACACATGTTCCTCCCTTCCGAGTGCTGTCTATGGCCTCCCTAGGAACATCAGTGCCATAGTCATCCTCTGTTATGGATGGATGGTGTCATACAATACTATTGTGTTGGAGCAGAGAAGACCATGAAATCCATGGTTTAAACCAGTGTTTCACAAAGTGAGGCTCCCTCACTACCAAGATTTGAGTCACTTCATGTCCTGCCTTCCTCCAACCCCAACAATATCTTCTTATAACTTCTAGCACAGAAAACCCAGCACAGTACCTAGCACACATGTAAAGCTTATAATAACCCTTTGCCCAAAGTCAGGTACATTATTCTTTCTGATCCCTAACATTCCCTAATGTTATCTCAGAGGTCATTTTAAATACTCTGTGGATGGAAGAGTTCAGTATCTAAGCAATTTTTCCTCCATGTACCCTATGCCAATTTCTTACAGCCTTTGCTAAGACTCTGAAGCCAGATATCCCCAATGGTAATTAACATTTATTGACTCATTTTGCCAGACATTTTGCTAAACATTGTATTTATGCTCACAATAGCACTTAAAGTTAAGTGCCATTGCCCTCATAGTAAAGATGGGGAAGTTGAGGCACAAAGTGATTAGTGAACTTTTGTAGGTCACACAGTGAGTTATAAAAGCAGGATTGCAACTCAAGAAATCTCATTCCAGAGTTCACATGCTGGTTCTCTGTATTTATTGGGCACAAAGCATGCTTCACGGCCCTGTGCCAGGCACTCCACAGATGGAGGGACACAGATCATGTGATACTTGCCTCTTAGAGCACATAGTCTAAATTAGGGAGACAGGCATCACACCAGTAGACATAATGCATATTTAAAATTATATAGTAAGAGAAGTACTATTAAAAAAGAAAGAAAATAATATCAAAGAATACCGTTTAAGGTTGGTAGTCCATAAAGACTTTTATGAAGTGACCTTCAAATGACCTTCCATGTGAAGAATAGGAGCAAGAGCCTTCCACGCTGAGAAAACACCATTTGCACATGTATTGGGATATTTGAGGATAGAGACAGGAAGGAATTAGACTGCATTAGCTTAAGGGTTTCTGTGTGATTTAATTCTAAAAGAAGTATTTTTCTTTTCTTTTTTTAAAAATTTTGTTTTATTTTATTTTTTAAAAGATGTTATTTATTTATTTACCTTTAGAAGGGAAGGGGAGAGGGAGAGAAACATCAATGTATGGTTGCCTTTTGTGCGTCCCCTGCTGGGATTTGGGATTTTTTCTTCAGGGAACCGGCCTGCAACCCAGGCATGTGCCCTGACTGGGAATGGAACCGCCATCCTCTGGTTCGCAGGCCTGTGCTCAATCTACTGAGCCACACCAGCCAGGGCTCTTTTCTTTTTTTTTTAGGGGCCATAAGAGTAAAGTTAAACTTTACAGTAATTTTTTTCTATATACAAAGAATTACAGTACTTGTTTATGGGGACTCCTAGCACAGGGCTTCCCCTCTTTTCCACTAAGTTTCACTTATAGCTGACAATCTATGGGGGTGAGGAGGAGCAAAAAAAAAAAAGTGATGGACCTCAGCTGATTCCCCCATGTCCCTTTCTTAAAAATATAAAGATAGATCTCTACTGTCAGCTTGTTTCTTCACCAAAACTTAGAATTCTGCTCTTCCACGAGCTCCGGTATGCTGCACTCACCCATCTACACACACTCACCTACATGCGCACACAGGCAGCACCCACCTCAGGCCTGGAGCCCACCTGTTCTCTGCCCCTACCGGGAAGTCTACAGCACCAGAACTATTTCTGCTCCTACTCCCAGGACTCACACGTCCTGTCCACAAAGCTCTGCTCAACTTCCAGAGTGTTACATGTGAAGCCCCTCCACAGCCTGACTTTTGGAAAGTCATTGGAAAGCAGCTCTGGAAAGGGGACCACTGAAGAATTTCACGTGTGCTGTTTTTTGCTTATGTTTGGTAGGAAACACTTCCCAGGCTGTGGACTTCTAAATAAAATAAACCTACCACTTCCTTAAGAAACATTACCATTAATCTTCATAAGCAACAGAGGTGTTGCCACGAGAACAGAAGAGGTGGAAAGGGGCAGAAGGTAACCAAGGGAGCTCCCGCACCTGGAGCTCCCCGCCAACCTGTTCCAGGCAGTGTGGCCGGCGGCTGTAGACAAGGTGACGCCAGCCTTGAGACACTCTGACCATGTTCATCTGGACACAGTGTCTCTGCCCCTCTCCTCTTGAATGGAGCTTCAAAGAAACTGTTCTATGTAAAATTTCTTCCTCCCAAACAGGAAGCTGGGTTTCTCAAGTCACCAGTCCCTCAACCCTTGGCAGTGCTTATTTATACCGGGAAATTAATACCATCATTACTTTTTTTGGAGTGTACAAAGCAATTATCTACTCTTAGTTCAATTTATACTATAGCAAACTCTGGCCCTAGAAAGCTCAGCTGACCTCGCGCACCAGCTACCTAATTCTGAATGATCTGGAATGTCTTAAGGGGTGGGGCAGCCTGAATGGGGCCGTCGCAGCACCTTTCCTGCCTCCACCTCAGAGAGGTCGCAACACTGGGCCATTCTGACCTTCTGGTCGACACATCCCAATAAGATGGCAATATCCACCCCAAAAGCCTTAGAAAACCTGCTTCATAGAAGCCATGGCCAAAACCCGCCCATCTTTAGGGCTCCCCTACTTCCCCTCGAAGGGGAAGCTACCAGGACCAGACAAGAAGTCTTTCTCTAACCTTAAATATATTTCTTTTTTATTTTTCAACTACAATTGACATACAATATTATATTAGCTTTAGGTGTACAACCCAGTGATTAATATTATGTAACTTACTAAGTGATCATCCTGATAAATCTAGTACCACTTTGACACCATATATACTTATTACAATATTATTGACTATATTCCCTATGCTTTAATTTACATCCCTGTGAATATTTTGTAACTACCAATTGGTACTTTTTAATCTTTTCACCCATTCTCACAACATGCTCCCATCTGGCAACTGTCAAAATATTCTCTGTATCTACAAAGTGGTTTCAGTCCTGCTTGTTTTTTTATTTTGTATTTTATTTTTTTAAATTTATTTAGTTATTGTTCAAATACAGTTTTCTGTCTTTTACTCCCATTCTAGCTCACCCCCCAATGCTCCCCAACCCCTCCCACTCCCCCCACCTTAGTTTTTGTCCATGTGTGCTTTATATTTGTTCCTGTGAATCCTTCTCCTTTTCCCCTGAAATTGTCTCCCCTCTCTCATATGGTCCCTGTCAGCCAGTTCTGTATTTCAGTGTCTTTGGTTATATTTTGCTTGCTTATTTATTTTGTTGTTTAGGTTCCTGTTAAAGGTGAAATAATATGGTATTTGTCTTTCACCACCTGGCTTATTTCACTCAGCATAATGCTTTCCAGTTCCATCCATGCTGTTGCAAAGGGTAGGAGCTCCTTCTTCCTTTCTGCCTCATAGAATTTCATTGTGTAAATGTACCGTAGTTTTCAGATCCCTTCATTTACTAATGGGCACCTAGGTTGCTTCCAGCACTTGGATATTGTAAATTGTGCTGTTATGAACATTGGGGTGCATAGGTTCTTTTGGACTGGTGTTTCAGGGTTCTTAGGATATACTCCTAACTGTGGAATTGATGGGTCAAAAGGCAAATCTATTTTTAGTTTTCTTTTCTATAGAAAATTCCATACTGCTTTCCATAGTGGTTATACCAGTGTGCAATTCCACCAACAATGAACTAGGGTCCCCCTTTCCCCACAAAATCTCCAACATATGTTGTTTGTTGCTTTGTTTATGATGGCCATTCTGACTGGTGTAAAGTGGTATCTCATTGTGGTTTTAATTTGCATCCCTGATAGCTAGCAATATTGAACATCTTTTCATGTGTCTCTGGATCCTCAGTATGTTCTCCTTGGAGAAGAGTCTGTTCAAGTCCTTTGCCCATTTTTTAACTGGGTTGCTTGTCTTCTTAGAGTGGAGTCATGTGAGTTCTTCGTATATTTTGGAGATTAAACCTTTGACTGAGGTATCATTGGCAAATAAGTCTTCCCAAACAGTTGCTTCTCTTTTTATCTTAATACTGTCTTCTTCAGTCATGCAGAAACTTTTTATTTTGATGAGATCCCATTTGTTTATTCTTTCCTTTATGTCCCTTGCTCTAGGGGACATATCAGTAAAAATGCTGCTGCGTGAAATATCTGAGATTTTCCTGCCAAAGTTCTCCTCTAGGATTTTAATGTTGTCATGGCTTATATTTAAGTCTTTTATCCACCTTGAATTTATTTTGGTGTATGGTGTAATTTGGTGCTCAAGTTTCATTTTTTTTTTTTTTTTGCACAGAGCGGTTCAGTTCTCCCAACACCATTTGTTGAAGAGGTTATTTTTACTCCATTTTATGTTACTGTCCCCTTTGTCTAATATTAATTGACCATAGAGACTTGGGTTTATTTCTGGGCTCTCTGTTCTGTTCCATTGGTCTATGTGCCTGTTTTTATTCCAATACCAGGCTGTTTTGATTACAGCAGCCTTATACAATTTGGTATTGGGTATTGTGATTCTTCCTACTTTGTCCTTCTTTCTCAGAATTACGGCTGCTATTTAGGGTTGGTTATAGTTCCATACATATTTTTGAAGTGTTTGTTCTATTACTATGAAATATGTTATTGGTTCTTTATTAGGTATTGCATTGAATCTATAAATTGCTTTGGGTAGTATACACATTTTGATGATGTCAATTCTTCCAATCCATGAACATGGTATATGTTTTCATTTGTTTATGTCTTCCTTGGTTTCTTTCTTCAATGTTGTGTAGTTTTCTGCATACAGGTCTTTTACCTCCTTGGTTAGGTTTATTCCCAGATATTTTATTTTTCTTTTTGCTATATTGAATGGTATTTTTTTCTTGATTTCTGCTTTTGCTATTTCATTGTTAGTATACAAAAATGCCTTTGATTTCTGGATATTGATTTTGTATCCCCCTGTTTTGCTAAATTCATTTATTAGGCCAAGCAGTTTTTTGTAGAGTCTATAGAATTTTCCATGTACACTATCATGTCATCTGCAAACAATGAAAGTTTTGTTTCCTCCTATCCAATTTGGATGCCTTTTATTTCCTTTTCTTATCTGATCGCTGTGGCTAAAACTTCCAATACTATATTGAATAAAAGTGGTGAAAGTGGACAACCTTGTCTTGTTTCTGATCCTATTGGGAAAGATTTTAGTTTTTGCCCATTGAGTATGATGTTGGCTGTAGGTCTCCGATATATGGCCTTTATTATATTGAGGAATGCTCCCTCTATTCCTACTTTGCTGAGTGTTTTTATCATAAATGAGTGTTGTACCTTAACAAAAGCTTTTTCCGCATCTATTGATATGATCATGTGGTTTTTGTCTTTGCTTTTGTTTATGTGATGTATTACATTTACTGATTTGTGGATATTGAACCAACCTTGCATCCCTGAGATGAATCCCATATGGTCGCAGTGTATGATCTTTTTGATGTATTGTTGGATGCGATTTGCCAATATTTTGTTGAGGATTTTAGTGTCCATGTTCATCAGTGATATTGGCCTGAAGTTTTCTTTCTTTGTTGTGTCTTTATCTGATTTCAGAATTAGGATGATGCTGGCTTCATAAAAAGAGTTGGGGAGTCTTCCAACTTTTTGGGTTTCTAGGAATACTCTGTGAAGAATAACAGTTAGCTTTTCTTTAAATGCTTTGTAGAATTCTCCAGTGAAAACATCTGGTCCAGGGCTTTTGTGTGTTGGGAGTTTTTTTATTACTGCTTCAATTTCCTCTGGTGTTATTGGTCTATTCAGGCTTTCTTTTTCTTCTTCATTGAGTTTCGGAAGATTATATTTTTCTAGCAATTTGTCCATTTTACCTAGGTTTTCAAATTTTTTGACATACAATTCTTCATAGTAATTTCTTACAATCCTTTGTATTTCTGTGATGTCAGTCATAATCTCACCTCTTTCATTTCTGATTGTGTTTATTTGGGTCCTCTCTCTTCTTTTCTTGATGAGCCTACTTAATGGCTTGTCAATTTTGTTTATCTTTTCAAAGAATCACCTCCTGGATTCATTGATCCTTAGAATTGTGCTTTCAGTCTCTATGTCATTTAATTCTGCTCTGATCTTGGTTATTTCCTTCCTTGTACTTGGTCTGGGCTGTCTTTGTTGTTGTTCCTCAAGTTCTTGTAGGCATAGTGTTAGGGTGTTTGTTTGAAATGTTTCTATCTTTTTTAGGTAGGCCTGTATCTCTATGAACTTCCCTCTCAGTACTGCCTTCACTGTGACCCATAAGATTGGAGTTGTTGTGAGTTCATTTTCATTTTTTTCCAAAAACTTTTTGATTTCTTCATTAATTTCATTCTTGACTCATTTGGTTTTTAATAGCATGCCATTTAGTGTTCCTGATTTTGGGTGTTTGGGGTTTTGTCCTTTGGGGTTAGTTTGTAACAGAGAAAATGCTTGGTATGATTTCAATTTTCTTGAATTTTTTGAGGCTCGTTTTGTGTCCTATCATGTGGTCTATCTTTGAAAGTGTTCCATGTGCATTTGAAAAGAATGTGTATTTAGCTTCTCTGGGATGAAGAGCTCTATATATATCAATTAAGTCCATTTCATCTAGGGTGTTGTTCAGTGCCACAATATCTTTGTTGAAATTTTGTTTGGAAAATCTGTCTATTTTTGATAGTGGAGTGTTAAAATCCCCCACTATAATTGTGTTGTTGTCAATATCTTTCTTGAAGTCTTCTAAGATTTTCTTTATATATATTTGGTGCTCCTATGTTGAGTTCATATATATTTACGATGTTAATGTCTTCTTGGTGGATTCATCCCTTGACTATTATGAAATGACCTTCTGGGACTCTCTTTCTGACCCTTTTTTTTGAAGTCTATTTTGTCTTATATGAGTATTGCTACCCCAGCCTTTTTCTTTTTCTTGTCTGTTTGCTTGGAAATATTGTTTCCAGCCTTTCACTTTTAGTCTGCATTGGCCTTTTGTCCTGAAGTGTGTCTCTTGTAGGCAGCATATGTGTGGGTCATGCTTTCTTATCCATTCAGCTATTCTATGCCTTTTGATTGGAGCATTTAATCCATTTATGTTTAAGGTTATTATTGATAGGTACTTATTCATTGCCATTTTTGTACCTGTGTTCCTCCCTCTCTCTCTTTTCTTTTCTTTCCTTAAAGCAGTCCTTTTAGTGTTTCTTGTAGAGTTGGTTTGGTGGAGGTATATTCTTGTAGAATTCTTTTGTCTTGGCAGCCAACTGCATGGGAAACATATTTGCCAATGATACCTCAGACAAAGGTTTAATCTCCAAAATATACAAAGAATTCACACGACTTCACTCTAGGAAGACAACTAACCCAATTAAAAAATGGTGAAAGAACTTGAACAGACACTTTTCCAAGGAGGACATACTGAGGATCCAGAGACACATGAAGAGATGCTCAATATCGCTTGTTATCAGAGAGATGCAAATTAAAACCACAACGAGATACCACTTTACACCTGTGAGAATGGCTATCATAAACAAAGCAATAAACAACAAATGTTGGAGGGGATGTGGGGAAAAGGGGACTCTGGTCCACTGTTGGTGGGATTGCAGACTGGCACAACCATTGTGGAAAACAGTATGGAATTTTCTAAGAAAACTAAAAATAGATTTGCCTTTTGACCCATCAATTCCACTGCTAGGATTGTATCCTAAGAACCCTAAAACACCAATCCCAAAGAACATATGCACCCCAATGTTCATAGCAGCACATTTACAATAGCCAAGAGTTGGAAGCAACCTAGGTGCCCGTCAGTAAATGAATAGATCAAAAAACTATGGTACATGTACACAATGGAATTCTATGCAGCAGAAAGAAAGAAGGAGCTCCTACCTTTTGCAACAGCATGGATGGAACTGGAAAGCATTATGCTGAGTGAAATAAGCCAGGTGTTGAAGGCAAATACCATATGATCTCACCTTTAACAGGAAGCTAAACAACAAAACAAACAAGCAAGCAAAATATAACCAAACACACTGAAATAGAGAACAGGGGGACAGTGACCAGAGGGAAGAGGGGAGGGAATTTCAGGGAAAATAGGGGAGGGATTTAGAGGAACATATATAAAGGATACATGGACAACAACTGAGAAGGATGGAAATGGGAGGAAGGGGAAGAGCACGGGGGATGGGATGGGATGGGAGTAATAGACAGAAAACTGTACTTGAAAAATAATTAAATAAATTTAAAAAAAAGAAAAGTAAAAAGAAATATCACGTGAGAAAGCAAATATAATGTACTACCATTTCTATGTAAAATATGTATACATATATTTACACAAACTCACTTATTTATATATACCTACATCTATGCTTATACTTGGAAAAAATGTTGGATGCATTTCTGGAAATTGATAACAATAACTACATCTGGAAAGAGGAATTGTGGGTGTGAGATGTGAGAGAAGATTTGTTTTTCATGTATACATGTGATTGATTTTTTTTACCATATACATGTAAAAACAAAATATTAATAGGACATATTTGAAAAAAAAGAATTCTTTTGTCTTGGAAGCTCTTTATTTGGCCTTCTTACTTGATTGAGAGCCTTGCTGGGTAAAGTAGTTTTGGTTGCAGGCCTCTGGTTCTCATTACTTGGAATATTTTTTTGCCATTCTCTTCTTGCTTAGAGTGATTCCATCGAGAAATCAGTAGCTAACCTTATTGGGGCTCCCTTGTATGTTACTTTCTGTTTCTCCCTTGCTGCCTTTAAGATTCTCTATTTGTCTTGGAATTTTGCCATTTTAATGATGATGTATCTTCACGTGGGCCTCTTTGGGTTCCTCTTGTTTGGGAATCTCTGTGATGCCTGAATTTGTGTGGTTTTTTTCTCTCATCAAATTAGGGAAGTTTTTCCTCATTACTTTTTCAAATAGGTTTTCTGTTCCTTCTTCTTCTTCTTCTCTTCTGGTATCCCAATTATTCAGATATTATTACATTTCATATTGTCTTGCATTTCTCTTAATTACTCTTCATTCTTTCTGAGCCTCTTTTCCTTTTCTTGCTCTTTGTGGGATTTTTTTTTTTTACTTTGTCCTCCAACTCACTGATCCAATCTTCTGCCTCATCGATTGTGCTTTTCATTCCTTCTTCTGTGTTCTTCAGTTCAGTAATTTTATTCTTCATTTCCTCTTGGCCTTTGCTGATAGTTTCTATTTTCTTTTTCATGTTGATATAGTTTGTTGTGAGTTCATTGTAACTCCCCCGTAGTTTCTGGTAGCTCATTGTGAGCTCTTTGAACTTCCTGATAAATGTTGCTTTGAATTCAATATCTGATAGTTGACTTGTCTCTATTTCATCTAACATTCTTTCTGAGGCTTCCTCCTTTTCTTTCATTTGGGAATTGTTTCTTTGTCTTCCCATTGTTTGTGAGAGTCTTCTTGTTAGCCTCGGCTTCTTAAATTGATCTGTTCTGACTCCCTGGGTTTATGGTGTGAACTTCTGTAGTAGAATACCTGTGAAATTCAGTGGTGCAGTCTCCTGCAGGTATATTGATGTTCTCCATTCCCACCTACTTCTTTGTGTGTGTGTGTGTGTGTGTGTGTGTGTGTGATCAGTTGGAGGGGGAGGCAAACTGATTTATGACAGCAGAAGAGTATTTTATGATATTACAGTCATAGCTGGTAGAGAAGAGATAGAAGATCTTTAGCCTATATATAGTGTTAACCGTAATCTTCAACCCAACTTGCCACTTTTAAGAAAAGATGGATAAAAGATAAGTCTCTTGTTGGGGAGGGAAGGCTTGTGAGTTGGATCTAGAAAGCAATGAGGTTGTGGGTGGTCAGATTTTGAGGTAAAGTGAGAGTAAAGAATAGTAAATAGGTGTAGTGTGTGAGCAAATAGAGTTAATCACTACAGTAATAGAATTCAGGAACCTATAAAGTGAGCTAAGATCCAGGAGATGTGTTGTGAAGTATTTACAGTTATATAGAACAGCTATTTTTTACAATAATATTAGAGCAACAGTCATATGACAGACTCTATGTGATATGTCTGATTAGGGGGTGTAGAAGTTTAGGTAATGTGCTAAAGGAAAACAAGTGGCATGAAGTATAGAAAATTAGCAATACACTGTGGAGGAGAGAATAGGAGAAACTTGTCAAATGGTGCTATATAACCAACCAAGGCTAAGAAGCCTATACAGAAAGAGGAGGAATACAAAGATACTATTAAAGTATAAAAGAAGTGAGAATAATGAAATAAACTAATAATACAAATATGGAGCAACTTGTGGCTTTTCTGCTATAGCAAAGTGAAATTTGTCTCTCTGTCTCTACTGTTGCGATGCCCCCTCTTTGTGTCCCACTCTGGTCTTTTTGCAGTTCCCAGTTTTTTGTGTCCCTTGTGGGTAAAAGAAAACAACGCAACAAACCACAACAAAAAAAATGTAGGAGAAGGGAGAAAAAAGCGATAAGTTTGGAAAGAAAGGAAGAAGGACTAAAGCAGAAAAAAAGAAAAGAAAGGGAAAAAGTATTGAAAGATAAAACAATAATAAAATTTAAAAGATATGATTACTAAAAAAAATTACTGAAAAAAATCACCTAAAATATCCCTTGTTGGTTTCAAACTCTCCGAAATTGTTTTTCTGGTTGCAGCAGGCTAAGGGTCAATTGGTGTGGTCTTTCTGCGAGTGCTCTTTCAAGAGCTAGCCCGGCGCCTCTCTCCAGCACTACAAGAAGGCAATCTAGGTTCTTTTCAGAGCACTTTCCCCAGGGGTCCTCTCTGTGAGCTGGGGTGCGGGCGCACATGCACTAGCCAGGCTGCCTGGGTCCGGGTGATCTGGCATGGTCCTTCCTAGTTCTGTGGGGGAACTCAAGTGCTTTCGCCCATCCTCTGCATTGCTGCCAGGCTGGGTGGGAAACAAGCCAAGCTGCTGCCACAAGAGAACACTTCAGTTTACTTTCTAAAAAAATTTCTCCAGAAAGCCTGCCTCTTAGCCCAGCCTAATCCCTAGCCAGACTGGTGTCAACAATGCGCCTCTCAATTCTCCTGGGCTGGTGACCACAGAGTCCGCAGTTGAACACAGCCCTTTGTCCTTGTTACCCTCTCCATAAACTCAAGTAGACAGGTCTCCGCCCGGTGTTGCCCATCCTTGCTTAGACGGGGAGGGAGGAAGCTGATGACCCAGCTCTCTCCCAAGGACCCTGCAGCAGGCTCAAGGCTCCCAAAGAGTCTGCCATAGACTTGCCAGGTGCTAGGGCTCCTGAAGAGTCAATGACAGATGCCCCCAGCACTGGTCGCAGACTGAGGCCTCCAGACCCAACCAACCGAGGCCACTAGGTGCTGGCTGAGTCCACAGCCCGCTGCTCTTGTCTTTACTCAGGTCCCCAAGACCTGCAACTGTCTGGTCCTTCAGCATGCGTTACAATCTCTGGTCACCGATTTTCATAAATGCTTGGGAACTGTTGGCTGTTTGCTCTGTTCCTCCGTAGATCTGCCAGGATTTTCTCCCATGTGTACAGGAACTGGAATACGCTCCGTCCTACTCCGTCACCATCTTCCCCCACGAGCTCTATTTTGTATTTTAGATTCAATGGTATATATATATATATATATATATATGATATGTGTGTGTGTGTATTTCTTACCACTTTATTGTTCATATTTTTTTAAAAAATACCAGAAACAGAAAATAGGGGAAAATCCCATTTGCTATAGCAACAAGAAAAATAAAATACCTCAGAATAAACCTAACCAAAGAGGAGAAAAGACCTGTACTCAGAAAACTATACAACACTAAAGAAAGAAATTAAGGAAGACACAAATAAATGGACACATATACTGTGTTCATAAATTGGAAGAATTGACATCATAAAAATGTCCATACTACCCAAAGCAATCTATAGATTCAGTATAATCCCTATTAAAATACCAATAATGTATTTCACAGATATACAGCAAACATTTCAAAAATTTATATGTAACCATTAATAGCATCAGAAATTTTGACAAAGAAGAACAAAGTAGAGGGATCACCATACATGATATCAAACTATATTACAAGGCCACTGTGCACAAAATAGTCTAGTACTGGCATAAGAACAAACACACAGATCAGTGGAATGAAACAGAGAACCCAGGAATAAACCCATGTCAATAATTTTTGAATCAGTTAATTTTTGACAAAAGGGGTAAGAACATAAAATGGAGTAAAAATATCTTCTTCAATAAATAGTGTTGGGAAATCTGAACAAATACATGCAAAAGTATGAAACTAAACCACTAACTTACACCATACACAAAAATAAACTCAAGATGGATAAAAGACTTAAATATGAGATGTGACACCATAAAAATCCTAGAGGAAAACATAGGCAGAGAAATTTCAGATATCTCACACTGAAATATTTTCACTCATACATTCCCTGGGGCAAGGGATGTAAAGGAAAGAATAAACAAATTGGACTACATCAAACTAAAAAGCTTCTGCATGGCTAAAAAAACATCGACAAAATGAAAAAGGAATGAACTGGATGGGAAAATATATTTGCCAATGATATCTCAGACAAGAGTTTGATCTCCTAAATATATAAAGAATATACAGGACTCCACACCTGGAAGACAAACAATTCAATTTTTAAAAAATGGGCAAAGGACATGAACAAATATTTCTCTAAGGAGAACATACAGAAGGCCCACAGACACATGAAAAAATGCTCAACATTTCTAGCCATTAAAGAGGTGCAAATTAAAACCACAATGAAATATCACTTCACACCAGTCAGAATGGCCATCATTAATAAATCAACAAACAACAAATGATGGAGAGGTTGTGGAGAAAAGGGTACCCTGGTACAGTGTTGGTGGTGTAGCCACAGTGGAAAACAATATGGAATTTCCTCAAAAACTAGAAACAAAACTGCCTTTCAATCCAGCAATCCTACTGCTGGGACTATATCCTAACACTCAGGAATCACAAGTTCAAAGGAACCTATGCACCCCAGTGTTCACAGCAGCATTATTTACAATAGCCAGGTCCCATCAGTAGATGAGTGGATTAAAAAACTGTGGTACATTTACACAACGGAATACTACATAGCAGAAAGAAAGAAGGAGCTTCTACCCTTCATGACAGCATGGATGGAACTGGAGAGCATTATGCTAAGTGAAGTGTCATCCATAAGTGGAACCTAATCAACAAAATAAAAAAATGATCAAAATAGAATCAGAGATTTGGAAATAAAGAACAAACTGACAGTTACCAGAGGAGCAGGGGGAAGGGGGTAACAGGGGAAAAAAGAGGAAGGGGTAAACAAAAGCACAGGGATAGAGGACTCATGGGCATAGACAAATGGAGGACATTTACTGTGGGGGTGGGTGGGTTTGGGGCTTGGGTGAGCAAAGGCAAGAAAGGCAGACAACTGTAATCTGAACAATAAATATAAAGAAATTTTTCTTTAAAAAGACCCTTTAACATTTCATTTAATACTGAGTTGGTAGTGATGAACTCCTTTAGCTTTTTATTGTCTGGGAAGCTCTTTACATGTCTTTTGATTCTAAATGATAGCTTTCCTGGGTAGAATCATTTCGGTTGCAGGTCCTCATTTTTCATTACTTTGAATAGTTTGTGCCAATCCCTTCTGGCATGCAAAGTTTCTGTTCAGAAATCAGCTGCCAGTCTTATGGGAGCAGATTTATAGTTAACTAATTGTTTCTCTCTTGCTGCTTTTAAGATTCTCTTTGTCTTTAACTTTTGGCATTTTAACTATGATGTGTCTTGGAGTGGGCCTCTTTGGCTACATATTATTTGGGACTCTTTGTGCTGCCTGGTTTTGTATGTCTATTTCCTTCACCAAGTTAGAAAAGTTTTCTGTCATTATTTTTTCACATAGGTTTTTCAATCCCTTGTTCTCTTTCTTCTTTTTCTGGCACCCCTATAATGCAAATGTTGGTATGTTTGAAGTTGTCTCAGAGGCTCCTTTATACTAGCTTCCTTTGGGGTGAATTATTTTTCCTTTGTGCTGTTCTTATTGGTTCCTTACATTCCAAATCTCTGATTTGATCCTCTGCTTCATGTATTGCACTGTTGATTCTCACTATTGTATTCTTCATTTCATCTAATATATTCTTCATTTGTGACTGGTTCTTTTTTATGTTTCTAGTTGCATTTTTGTTTCCTATCTCTTTGTTCATGAAATCCTCCCCTAAGTTCACTGAGCATCCTTATAACCAGTGTTTTGAACTCTGAATCTAGCAGATTGCTTATCTCCATTTTGTTTGGTTCTTTTTCTGGAGTTTTGTTATGTTCTTTCATTTGGTACATATTTCTTTGTCTCCTCATTTTAACAGCATCCCTGTGCTTTTTTCTATGTATTAGGAAGAGCTTTTATATCTTTCAGGCTTGGTAGAGTGGCCTTATGTAGTAGGTGTTCTTTAGAGTCCAATGGCACAGACTCTCCAATCACCCAAGTTGGGCAATCCAGGTGCACACAAAATGTGGGCTATGTACACTTTCCTACTGTAGGTAAGCCTTTATCACTGTTGGCATGTCAATGGGAGGGATTTACCCCTATATCCCTAGGTTGCAAGGACTGGTTGTGACCATTGGTTGTGTTTGGAATCCAAACACAAATATGACAACTGATGTGGCCTTATAGATTTTGTTTAGTTTTTCCTGAAATCTGTCTTAGGGACTATTGCCTTCTCAGGGTGAAGGATGTCAAAAATAATGACAGAGGGGGATCTTTTGTGCAGTGGCTCACCCCACGAAGCAGTACTTAATTCAGAAGGGCTCTGTTGCACACTGAGTCCACTCCTTAAGTGTGCCCCTTGTGGAGGTGGTTGGATGGTGTTTCAATTTGGCCTGAAGCTGTCTTCCAGATGAGCTGGCTCTGGGGCTTCCCAGGAGATGCAGGGCAAGGTCAGCCACAACTTGTGTTCTTCCCAGGGTCACCTGGCATAAGATACAGAGTAATCTGCAGATGGCTACTAATTGTGCTGGGCTTAGAGATACACAGGAGAGGCTAAGCTGCGAATCAAGGGGGGGGGGGGTGTTGCTAGTGCTAGATCTGGGGCCACTTAGTGAGAAGTATGGGGGCATACCAAAGCTGTATGTTCCTTGTTTGAGAGATTTTAAGAAAGTCTGGAAGCATGAGTCACATTGGGCCATTTGTATGGAAAAGGCACTGGAAACAGCTTGAATGGCTCACAATTTGTGTGGAGGGGGGAAACATGGAATCACCAGGGTGGGGCAAAAGGTATTAGCCAGCTTGATGAAGTCTCAGATATGGTACCCACCTGCCAGGTTGATTGAAGGGAGGGTTCAGAAAAGGAACAATGGTCTCTGCCGCACTTCTGTCTGAAAGAAAACCTCCCCTCCGCTCCACCTCTCACCCTGATGCCAGAAAATTCTCTTCCTTCTCATATGTCCCTGATGCCTTTTAAGCTGCTGCCTAAGTGCTGGAGCTCAAAGTGAGGGAGTCCAAATGAGTCCATGCATGGGCCTTTAAAAAGAAACTTTCCGGTATCTAGAGCTCTCCATCTCACTTAGCTACAATCCCCACTGGATTTACAGCCAGAATTTATGGGGAGTTCTCTTCCTGGGACTGGATCCTTGGGCTCTGAAACCTCTTGTGGGGTTGGGACCCCTTGCTCCTCCAAGTAGACCTCCACAGTCAAGATACTTCTCCCAATTTTTATTTGCCACATGTGAATGTGGTCCTGCTGGTTCTGCACCTCTGCACCCTCCTACCTGTCCTAATGTGACTTCTTTAAATCCTTAGTTAGAGTATTGCTGCTTAGCTGGATTTCAGATGGTTCTGAATAATGATTGTTCTGAAGTTTAGTTGTATTTTTATGTAGTTGCAAGAGGATGCAAGTACTGTATTACCTACACTTCCATCTTAACCAGAAGCCTAGGAAGATTTTATTTTATTTTATTTTTTTAAAGATTTTATTTATCTTTAGAGGGGAATGGAAGGAGACAAAGAGAGAAATATCAATGTATGGTTGCCTCTTGTGAGTCCCCTGCTGGGAACTGGCCTGCAACCCAGGTATGTGCCCTGACTGGGAATCGAACCGCGATTGTGTGCTTTGTAGGCCTGCACTCAATCCACTGAGCTACACCAGCCAGGGCTTTATTTTAAAGTTCTAGTTTATCAGTCTTCTCAAGAAAAATATGCACAATCACCACAGATAAACGCACTGAAGAATCTTTATCCTTCTTTTTGCCAGCACCAACATTGACTTTTGCAGTCCCCACTTCTTCATTCTGTTCTTGCATTCATTTCTTTGTTTTCTTGAGGTCTTCTCATACATGCTATGTTTTACAAACCTATGTTTAGGTTAATTTATTTGTGTAATACAAGTAATCATAAATCATGCCAAAGCCAGTTGTCTTGCATGAGCAAAATGGGTTCTGAATCCAAACAAAAATATGGCATCTGATGTGGTCTTATAGATTTTGTTCAGTTTTTTCTGAATTTCTGTCTTAGGCACTATTGCCTTCTCAGGGTGAAGAATGTCAATAACAATTTTATCCACTGAAGTAGCTGTTGGTCATGATCTTCCTGGTCTAGATAGTTACTATGTTGTTCATGATGGTGGCTGATCTTCAAATAGCCAAGGGAGGGGAAAATCTCGAAGAAAGTCTTTTAAGGCACAGGGAAAGTCAAAGCAGGAAATGGGAATTCAAATAAGCTTTACACAAGATGTCAAAGCAAAGCTCAAGATGGATCTGCCACCAGTATGTCAGAAGAATTTGGGAAAGGAAGGTCAAAGGGCCCTGGGATACAAGGCACAATGTTAGCAGGATATTCTCTTGAGTGATGATGGTGGAAAAGTTCTGGCCAAACCTGAGGTGATTAAAGAAAGTAAGGCTTTAAAATGACATAAACAAAGCAACAAACAAGTGTTGGAGAGGTTGTAGAGAAAAGGGGGCCCTAATCCATTGTTAGTGGGATTGCAAACTGGTACAACCACTATGGAACACAGTATAGAATTTTCTAAGAAAACTAAAAATGGATCTACCTTTTGACCCAGCAACTTCACTGCTACGATTATATCCTAAGAACCCTGAAACACCAATCCAAAAGAAGCTATGCACCCCAATGTTCATAGTAGCACAATTTACAATAGCCAAGCACTGGAAGCAACCTAGGTGCCCATTAGTACATGAATGGATCCAAAAACTATGGTACATTTACACAATGGAATTCTTTGCAACAGAACGAAAGAAGGAACTCTTACCCTTTGCAACAAGGGAAGAATTATGCTGAGTGAAATAAGCCAGGTGTTGAAAGACAAATACCATATGATCTCACCTTTAATAGGAAGCTAAATAATAAAACAAACAAGCAAGCAAAATATAATCAAATACACTGAAATAGAGAACAGACAGACAGTGACCAGAGGGGAGAGGGAAGGGAATTTCAGGAGAAAAAGGGAAGGATTTACAGGAAGTAGTATAAAAGATACATGGACAACAACTAAGAGGGCTGGAAATGGGAGGGAGGGAGGGAGCACTGGGGAGGGGGGCGGGCTGGGTTGGGAGTAGAAGACAGAAAATTGTACTTGAACAACAATTAAATAAATTTTTAAAAATAAAATAAAATGACTTTCTGCATCTAACTGAAGAAGTACCACAGCCCTGCCATAGAAGGACTTTGCCCCCAGAAGAATAAAGAACGGGGAGCAGAGAGATATACCATGAAATACAAGGGGGGTGCACAAAGCTTTTTTTCTTTCTCATTATCAAAGGCTGACCTAGTTCTCGCACCCCGATAGTTTATACCCACCATTACCACCCCAACTCTCAAAGTCTTGATTCTCAGTGCTCTGCTTAATCATGATGAGAATGGATGCCCTAAGCCCAGGTAATACATAGGCAGTGTCTTTGGAGGCTTCACTGTTGTAGTATTGACCTCATCTGTAATTGCAGATAGAATATGGTAACTTAGGGAGACTTCTGGCCAAGATGGAGGCATAGGGAGATACACTGTGCCTCCTCGCACAGCCAAAAGAAGGACAACAAAATTTAAAAACAAAAGATAACCAGAACTGCCAGAAAATCAAAGTGTATGGAAGTTCAACAAGTAAGAAGTTAAAGAAGAAACATTTACCCAGACTGACAGAAGGAGCAGAGATAGGCAGCCAGGGTGGAGATGACTCGTGGCAAGGCAGTGGCTGGTGGAGCAGACGGCCCCACATTTGTGTGGAGACGAACTGGGAGGAACAACCTAGATAGACTGCACAACGCAGTGTATCAGCATGAAAAATAAAGCCTCAAAACCTCTGGCTGAAAAAAACCTGTGAGGGTTGTGGTGTCAGGAGAAACTCCCAGCCTCACAGGAGAGTTCATTGGAGATAACCACAAGGTCCTAGAATGTACACAAGCCCACCCACCTGGAAATCAGCACCAGAAGGGCCCAATTTACTTGTGGGTAGTCCCAGAAGTCACTTAAAGCCAACAGAGAGCACAGCAAGCAGTACTGTTCCCTTTCGACTCCTCTCCCACATACAGCACCACAACACAGTGACTTGGGTTGCCCAGCCCTGGTGAACACCTAAGGTTCTGCCCCTTACTGCATAACAGGCACACCAAGACAAAAAAAAAAGGCCCAAATGTAAGAAGAAATCAAACCTCCAGAAAAAATACAACTAAGCAACAAAGAGG
This sequence comes from Sturnira hondurensis, assembly GCF_014824575.4. Classification (NCBI taxonomy): domain Eukaryota; kingdom Metazoa; phylum Chordata; class Mammalia; order Chiroptera; family Phyllostomidae; genus Sturnira; species Sturnira hondurensis. Next base: position 89,959 of record NW_028088424.1, on the reverse strand, counting down.
TAGCCAACTTATCAGATGCAGAGTTCAAAACACTGGTAATCAGAAAGATCACAGAATTGGCTGAGTATAGTCACAAAATAAAGGAAAAAATGAAAGCTATGAAAGTGAAATAAAGGAAAATGTACAGGGAACCAACAGTGACAGGAAGTAAACTGGGACTTAAATCAATGGTTTGGAAGAGAAAGAAGAAATAAACATTTAGCCAGAATGGAATGAAGAAACAAAAATTCAAAAAAATGAGGAGAGGCTGAGGAACCTCCAGGACAACTTTAAACATTCCAACATCCAAATCATAGGAGTGCCAGAAGAAGAAGAGGAAGAGCAAAAAATTGAAATCTTATTTGAAAAAATAATGAAGGAGAACTTCCCCAACCTGGCAAAGGAAACAGACTTCTAGGAAGTTCAGAAAGTCCCAAGGAATTTAGATCTGAGGAAGCACACATCATAATTACATTACCCATGATTAAAGGTAAGGAGAAAATCTTAAAAGCAGCCAGAAGAAAGGGGAGAGTTACCTACAAAGGAGTTCCCATTAGACTACCAGCTGATTTCTTAAAAGAAATCTTACAGGCAAGAAGGGGCTTGAAAGATGTATTCCAAGTCATGAAAGGCAGAGACCTACATCCAAGACTGCTCTATCCAGCAAAGCTATCATTTAGAATGGAAGGGCAGATAAAGTGCTTCCCAGATAAGGTCAAGTTAAAGGAGATCATCATCACCCAGTCACTATTACATGAAATGTTAAAGGGACTTTTCTAAGAAATAGAAGATCAAAAATTATGAACAGTAAAATGTCAACAAACTCACAACTATTAACAACTGATCCTAAAAACAACAACAACAACAACAACAACAACAACAAAACAACCTAAGCAAGAAACTAGAACAGGAACAGAATCACAAAAATGGATATCACATGGAGGGTTATCAGTGGGGAAGTAGGAGTGGGATAGAGGTACAAGAAATAAGTAGCATAAGTGGTAGATAGAAAATAGACAGGGGGAGGGTAAAGATAATCTAGGAAATGTAGAAGCCAAGTAACCTATGTGTACAACTTATGGACATGAACTAAAGGGGAGGAATGTGGATGTGAGGGAGTGTGCAGGGCTGAGGGGAGTAAAGGGGGAAATAGGACAACTGTAATATCATAATCAATAAAATACATTTTAAAAAGAATATGGGAACAGATGTTGCACAGCCTACCTAAGCACCTGATTGACTAAGCTGGGAACAAAGCAAAGTGGTGTTGTAGGTCAGAGAATAACCTTTTCCTCTGAGAGTCTGATCAGAAATAATAAATACAGGACCCAGAATAAATTCTGAGGTTAAGTCTACATACTTTTTACTGAGAGTTATCAAAAAGATCATAGGAAACAGGTTTAGTTATTAAGATTAGTGAGATGAATTTGTTAACAGAAAGATAACTATTGGCAAGGATGTGGAGGAGAGGTAATCCTTGTGCACTGTTGGGAATATAAATTGCTAAAGGCACTGTGGAAAACAGTGTGGAGGTTCCTCAAAAATTAAAAGTGGTACTACCATATGATCCAGCAATTCCTTTTCTGGGTATATATTCAATGGAAATAAAATCACTGTCCCAAAAATGATATCTGCACCCCCATATTAATAATTTACAGTAGTTAAGACATGGAAACAACCTAAGTGTCAATTAATAGGTGAATGTATAAAGAAAATGTCACACACACACACACAGTGGAATACTGTTCAGTCACCAAAGAGAAAGAAAATCATGCCCTTTACAACATGGATGGATCTTGAGGGCAATGTGTTGAGTGAAATATCTGAAAGAGAAAGAAAAAGATACAGTGTGATTGCACTTACATATGAAATATTTATAGAAATTCCACCAAACTCATAATTATAGAGAACAGATGATAGTTATGAAAGGCAGGCATGGGAATAGGAAAAGGCATAAACTTCCAAGTATAAGACAAAACTATTCTGGGATATAATATACAAACGGATGACTATAGTTAATAATACTGTATTGTATATTTGAAAGTTGTTAATAGAATGGATCTTAAAAGTTCTCATCATAAGGGAAGAATTTGTAACTGTGAGGTGACAGATATTATCTAGACTTGTGGTAATCACTCTGTAAAATATGAGGTCTGTCTAGAAAAAAGTCAAGCCATTGTTAGTATAATGAGAATGGTGTGCAGGGCATCAATGCAATGTGGCAGCCAAGAAGAGTGGACTGGAATGCACATACATGAATAATAACAACTTCACTGTACTAGTCAGTGGGAGCAGTGGACACTGAATGAGCATGTGTACTGTGTGGCTGTCTCATTCAAAACGACTGAGGGAGTAGAGCAAAGAATCTGCATCAAAGTTTGCATTAAGCTTGAACATTCCTTCACAGAAACTCTGTATGATTCAGAAGGCTTTCAGGGATGATGCAATGAGGGCAGTGCAAATAAAAGTGTGGCACAAACACTTCAAATATGGTCGAGAATCTATTGAAAGCAATCCGTGTTCTGGAAGACCTTCAACAAGCAGAACACCTGAAAATGTTGAATGTGTATGCGCTGCAGTCAACAAAGGTTAGCAACTGACAGCAAGATCTAGAAGCTGGTCTGGGGATGCCCCAAACCACTGTGTCAGATATTTTGACACAGGATCTTGACATGAGACATATTGTAGGAAAATTTGTTAAACAGCTTCTGGTACCAGAGCAGAAAGAACATTGTGCTGCAGTTGCTAGTGACTTGATTCAAACCACTACCAGTGAACCAGATTTTCTCAAGAAAGTCATAACTGGAGATGAATCCTGGGTCTACACTATGATCTGGAAACAAAGGCCCAGTTATCTCAATGGAAGTCACCTGGTTCTCCACACCAGAAGAAGGTGTGGCAAAGTTACAGCAAGATCAGGACCATGGTAACTACATTTCTTGATAGGGAAGGTATTGTCCATCACAAGTAAGCCCCTCCAGGCCAAACATTTAATAAGAAGTATTACCTCAATGTTCTTATTGGTTGAGAAATGTAGTATGACAAAAATGGCCACAGCTGTGGGCAACTGGTGATTGGCAGTTTCCTCACAATGCACCCACTCATGCATCATGTCTTGTGTGAGGTTTTTTGGCAAACTTCAAATCACCTAAGTAACTCATCCTCCATACAGCCCAAAGGTGTTGTCCTACAACTTCTGGCTTTTCCAAAAACTAAAATCACCTTTTAGGGAAGAGATTTCAGACTGTTGATGAGATTCAGGAAAATACCATGGGGTGGCTGACAGCAATTGGGAGAACTGTGTGAGGGCCCAAAGTGCCAAATTTGAAGGGGACTGTGGTATCATTGTCCTACACACAACGTTTCTAGTATCTTGTATCTTCTTGAAAAAAAAAATCTCTATTTTTCATGTTACATGGCTAGATGCTTTCTGGACATACCTCATTGTATGCATACATCAAATTATTATATTGTACACCTTACACTTATATGTTGTTATATGTCATATATACAAAACAGGGAGGGAAGGGCAAGAAGAAGTGTCCAACCCTTGAGTATCAGTGTAGAACCTAAAGGTGTAGAATAAGGTGCCCTTATGCTAGTAGGGCAACTCCCCACTGTCTACCTCCTAACCCTGGCAATGCTGGCATTTGTGCTGGACCAAACAGTCCTTCCCTGATTTTACTACCTTTTTAGACCTGATCTAAGCAGAAAAGCTCAAGTTTGGGCAAAGACTGCAATTAAGTCATCAAAATACTAGAGGTTAGAGGTTGCAGTAGGAAGAGCAGAATTCAAAAGCTCTTGGATCCTGTGAACATGATATTTTGGGATGTATCTTTTGAATTCTTACTTTCTTGAAACACCATGTGGATGCTTTTGTGATGGACTGTAAGGGTCTAACATGGCCTGAAGCAGGTGCTTGGGCCTTTTTCTAGCTGAACACCTAATAACTCAAATGCCTCAGATAGTAATACAAAGCATTCCTTGTCCTGGAGTGTTCTCCATATCTCTAACTTTGGGGGTGGGATTTAAGCAAAATTCAGACTACAAACCCTGGCAGCACTTACCATTGCTGACACTGGCTGCCCCTGACCTGCCTATGCTCACCTACTTCCTGAAGCTCAGTTTCTTCCATCCTATAACCCCTGTCCAACTTTGCTCTTCTTCATGGCTGTTCTGGCCTGCCAGTCTCAGGGAGAGTTTTTAAGAAGCCTAAAATTGATGGCTAGTCCAAATGAGATCCCACGAGAACAAGTAGCTACCTTCCATGATTTCACTTCAAATGATTAGGTGTCCTCTGATTGTCACAAATAAAAATATCATTTAAGAAGTGATCCTGTGTAAATTGAAGGTTCTCTCCACAGGATCTGGTAGTTTGGGAAGAGATACAGATAATTTCAACTAAACACATTTTCTTTTAAATGCAATATAATTGCAGAAGATGATAAATGCTATGAAGAAAAGTTTAAAGAGTTAAATGGTATGTAAAAGCCAAGACGTGGGCCCTGCCATATAGAGTGACCATGAGTAAGGGTTATTTGAGGCCTGAAGAATTAGATGGGGCTATCCAGGAAAGAACCAGGCAGACATCACTGCAGACACAGAAACAGCCGATGCAAAAGTCCCCAAGCCAGAGCACGCTTTGTATGCTCCCAGAAGAAAAACAATGTCTGTGTGGCTGGAAGGAAGCCAAGAAGAGATGTGAAGCCAGGAGAGGCAGGGTCAGCTCATGTGAAGCTTTGTAGGATTTTGTTCTGAAAGCAATGAAAAGTCTTTGAAGGACTTTAAGTGTGACATGATCTGATTTACATTTTATGAAAGCCTACTTTGGGTGCTCAATGGAGAACAAATTATAAGTAGCAAAAGTCAGGAGGCTATTCAGAAACCAGGCAAGGGATTATGGTGGTTTAGATTGGAAACGGTAATGGCAGTGGCAGTGGATTAAAGTGCATTACTCCTGTAAATTTCAGCAATTGACAAGGTTGCACAGCCAGCTGGTTGCATGCAGAGCCAAGATTCAAAGTTTTAGCTCTCTGATGCCAAAGTATGTTTTTCTTCCCCTGCATTTCTTTGAGTCTCTGTTTTCTTATCTGTAAAACAATGGTTTGGATTAGATTATCTGTGAGATGTCTTCCAGTCCTACAATATCAAAAGTTTCCAGCTAATTCATCAAATCTTGAGTGAATGCCCCTGCTTAGATATATTTCATGCTCCTCGGATAAAGTCTTATTGTAAGTGCCACTCAATTTGTTTTTTTATGTGGTGAGAAAACATACACACAGTGTATAGAACACCCATGTAGTCCTCAGTTTTCAGGAGCCTTCAAGGTAAGGATGAGAATAAGTCCGTGTCTAGCTGCTGCATCAGCAGGGAGTTGGGTGCTCTGCAGCCAGCAGCCAGCTAGTAAAAAACAGAAGAAATAGTGATGGAGGATGGGTGGAATGGAGCAGCTAACTGGAATTAGGTTATCAGATAACCACTGGGAATAAATAACAAGACATAAAAGAAACAATGATTAAATCAATCACCTGTAAAAATAGAGCCCTTTAAAAATCAGGCCAGAATGTGTTCCTTTTTAACACCTCTTCATTATTTGGATTTTTGAATAAAGTGTGTATTATTTTTTTAGTATAAGCTTTTTTAAAATACAGAAGCAGCCAATTTATAACAACAGATGTATTAAAGTGAGGATTTTGGTAGTATGGCATACACTTGGACTTTTCTGAAAGAGGCACAACTTTAAAAATTTTGGTGGTAGAGCAAAGAGGAAGTAACATTAAGAAGTCATTTAATGTAGTGACTATTCAGCTGTGAGACTCTGAACAAAGTATATAATCTCCCAGGGCCTCTGAGTCCTCAACCACAAAATGGGTTCAATAATCGTCTTATGCCATAGAGTAACTGTAAAAAATAAATGAGTTAATTTATATAATCATAAATTAAGCTTGGAATAAAAAGGACAAGTCAGAACTCGGACTATTCCTATGACTCTTTCAATAGCTTCTGCATGGTCTTACCATTCTTTGGCACCTAAACTCCACACTTACCTTGTTACTGTAGCTCTCTGGAGACCATTGGCATGGAAAAGACACTCTGGAAATATCAGAGCTTGCTCATTCATCCTCTTCCAGAAAGGACCATAAGAAAAATAAAAACAACCAGGTCCCTCGTGGTTTTCGCTTGTCAGTCCAGGCTTCAGATATTAAGAAGTGGAGCTTTGGGTCCCATATTCAGTCTCTCTCACAGCAGAATACAACATAATTCTTAAAAGTGTTCACCACTTGGTAGCTGTGTGGACCATTTACTTAATGTTGGAAACCACTCTGCCTGGTTTCAGGAACTCTCCCGATCCCCACCCCACCCCACCCCCATGGCTAAGGCTGAGTGAGCAACCTTTGGACCATAAGCCACTAAGGAGACAAAGCTTATTTCCCTGGCAGGACCACTGCTTCTGCTCTTTTTTCATAACTGGCCCCCAATGCTTGATCAGTTAGTCAATGATGGGTAAGATTCCCCAAGGGGGGAATGACCTAAGACAGACATGATCACGTGGAGGCCCCAGGGAAGGACTTGGGGGGCTATGGAGAAAGAGGGTGATAGACCCTCACCCCTCGGCTTTGATGAAGTCTGAGTTCTCATTTCTCCTAATGCCTTGGCTATCTTGCCTCCTCTGCCTGATTTAAGCCTGAAACAATGACTGAGGGTGGTGCAGCCCTGTGCTGGAAAGGGCAGGCTCCCAGGTGATCAGGCCTGAGAAAGGATATGCAAAATCCTATGAAGCCTGCTTTGCTAAGAATGTTCTTAGTTAAATGATAAAGGCCCGAGCAGGAAATAAGTTTGTTTCCCAAAGTTTTGTAGCCTTTTAGCTGATAGACCCTGACTCAGAAGAAGCCCTAATAGTTCTTTGTATGCTATCTACTGTTTGATCCTCACTACCTGATAATGATTAATGAGCTGTACCTGTATTCCTGTACAAATTAAACCCAATAAAAGCCTGTCTAGGCAAGGGTCAGTGTGCTCTCCCCCTTAGAGAGTGGCCAAGCCATTCTGAGGTGCTCCCCACTTGAGGGAGTAGCCATGCCATCCCTTTTCTTCCACAGGACTTGGTAGTCCATGTGAATTTGTCTTGAATCCCATCCATAACACTGTGGGCACTGCAGACTGGTGCACACATCAACTTAACTCTGTTAAGCTTCATTTTCTTCACCTTAGAAAAGAACCTGATAACAGTTACTTTATAGAGCTGTTGAGACAAGTAAGATAACACAGGGAAAGAAATCAGCATTAGTAACATTAGCTATTGTTATAATGTTGTTATACCCTAACAATAACAATCAAACCAAAATGCTCTCCCTCTTGTTTGCTATGCTCCAGACACAAAAGCCTTCTTTTCTGCTCCCCAACAAGTCAACCATTCCTGTCTCAGACCATTTCTCTGACACCTTCATTAAAAGAAGAGGCATTGCAATGCAATGTGCATGCACCCATCTGAAGTATGACACAGGGGCCCTGGGGAATCTGGAAATGGCCCACTTCCTTTCCTTTGCTGTCCTTTCCTTCCCTTCCCTTCCCTTCCCTTCCCTTCCCTTCCCTTCCCTTCCCTTCCCTTTCTGTCCCTTTCTTTCTTTCCTTCCTTCCTTCCTTCCTTCCTTCCTTCCTTCCTTCTTCCTTCCTTCTTTTCTTTCTTTCTTTTTTTTTTTGATGTGACTGGTGAATCTTGCTAGAGTAGGAAACCATAGACCTGTCTCCTACTCTCTCACTAACTTCTGCCTGGAATGTTCTTTTCCTGCCCAGGTCTTCATATGGCTGGGTCCTTCTCAACATTCCATCTGAACTGAGAAGCTGCCTCCACAGAGAGCCCTTCCCTAACCACCCCAGCTACAGCGCCTTCCTAGTCTCATCATTTCCTATATTTTTTCCCTGAATTAGGACCTCAGAGCAGTTGTGATTATCTACAATTATCTTGTTTATCTCCATATGTGCTTATTGTCTATCTCTACCCATGATGATACAAACCTCATGAAGACAGAAACCCTGTCTCTCTAGTATGTTCTATATTCTCAGTGCCTGACAGACTGTACACTCAATAAATGAATCAATAATTCTTGTATACTCCATGGAGTTCAAAGCATTCTTCAGGGCCATGCCTTCACAGGCCTGAGGCTTCCTGCACACAAGCAATGACAGCCAGTCTTCCCTGACTCTAACCTTCCCATTCAAAGATCATAGAGGGTCCTTCCCCATCCTGCTTGCAGTGCGATAAATCCCATTTCACAAAATCTGCTATGTATGGTATGTGAAGGGACTTTGCAGTTATTCATTGACGATGTCCCTGGACATCAGATGGTCTCTCCAGGAACTGTTCAAAGGCACTGAGTGGTTCTGAGTGAGAGGAGAAGTGTCTGTTGGCTAACAGTACTGTGCATGCTGAAACTCCCAACCTCAAGAAGAGGGAGACAAGAAAACTGCCAAGAAGAGTGCCCATGAGTGAGTTATCCACAATCTTCTTTCACAGGCCCTTGGAAAACGCATTAATGGGCATTAACTGAGATAACTTAAGGAATACTGAGGGAAGGGTTCCAAATTTGGTGTCAAAGTTAGAGAGAGACTTCAAGGGGAAGTTTATTTTTGCATTGCTGCTACACAGTGAAGTTTCCTCATGAATGTCAAACTTCCCAGCACTTTGAGACTTGTTGATATTAAATATATTTTGTTAATTATTTTTTCATGATGCTAACAGGTAATACTTAATTTAGGAGGGAAATATCACACCCACATTTTTGCATCTGGAATAATGGACAGATTAAACATCCTATATGAAAAAGATAGAACTAGAATATTTGGAAATCAATAAATTAAGATTGGTTTCTGGTTAAGGACTGTAAGAATAGAAAAAGTGGAATCTCAAAGTGAGTCCATCTTCTGTCACAAAACTATGTTATTTGTACAATACATTTTCCCTAAGCACCTGTTATAAACCAGGTCTTAGTCTAGATGTTGGAAATCCCAGGATGTATATAAAAAATAAACAAAGAATGCCCTGGCTGGTGTAGCTCAATGGATTGAGCACGGGCCTGAGAACCAGAGGATCGTGGTTCGATTCCCAGTCAGGGCACATGACTGGGTTGCAGGTCAGTTCCCAGCAGGAGATGCAGGAAAGGCAACCGTACATTGATATTTCTCTCCCTCTCTCCTTCCCTTCCTCTCTAAAGATAAATAAATTAAAAACATCTTAAAAATAAACAAAGAAAAACAAACAGTTCTAGTCATGTTGGATCTGACAGCCTTGATGGGGAGACAGACGAGTAAACAAATTACAGCATCATGTGACTAATATCATTAAGGAATATGGAAACACAGCAAAGAAAGCAGCTAACCAAATTTATAAGAAATTATTTTACAGAAAAAGTGTTGGAGAAACAATAATATGTCTTCTGGTGAAGGCAGCAAACTTGTAAACTTGCTTTTCTTGCCAAATGAATCAGACAACATGAGAACATTAAATTATTTGAGAGGATGTGTGCCAACATCACTCCTGCTTCAGTCTATGCACATGTCCCTCTCTTTTCCCAGGTTCCAAATACCTCACCAACTCACCCACCAACCCCTACTCCCCTTGGCTCTCAACTGAGATGTCAGTTTCTGGAAGGAAGCTCTCTGTGACTCCCACGTAACAAATGCTCTGCTCCATCTATCTATTTCCATAACACCCATTTGTCTAATCAGACTAATACATGCTCACTACATATGTGTCAGACCATGTTCTATATACTTTACATATATTAACTCATTCATTGTCTTCATCAGCTTATATGATATTATTACTATACCCACTTCGCAGATGAGGAAACAGAGATCCTCAGAGGCTAATTAATTTACCTTTCTTAAGAAGTAATAACCAGGATGAAAACCCCGGAATACAGCTTCGGTGTCCCAATTCCTACTATCCATGCTATACCTCCTCTGAAGGTAGGTAAATTTCCTTATATGATCCTATTCTGTTTGTCTCCTGCTTCAGACTGAAAACCCCTAAAAGCAGAGACTATGTCTTAATCATAGTTATACCTCCAGTGCATATAGCCCAGGGCCTGGTGCATAGCAGGCATTCAATGAACCTTACTCCTTTTTTTTTTAAGAATGTTAGAATACTACATGCTCTACACTATAGACAAAGGTGCCACTATCTCTACCAATATTTTAATAGGTGTCATGAGGCCTTCTCCTCCCAAGTTATGGGCCTGCTTATTAAGCATATGTTTTGAGACTTGGGACCTAACTCAAATAAAGGACATCGGAACCCCTGGAATACAAAACCTGGAGAAACATCTGGGAGCTTTTTGTTATAGGTGACTCTTTGTGAAATACTCCCAAGTAGAACTAAACTCCAGAATATTTCTTTTTCATTAAATTTCTTTTGCTAATGTAGTTCTGTGACTCAAAATGTTACTCACCCACCCACACTCTAGAATGAGGTTTTGTTTTTGTCTTTTGTCTGTGCTTATGGTGCAATTCAAGGTGTAGAAGTACATCTGATCCAACTTTGGCTCTGTGTTATTAGCTGCCATCTGCACAATAGCTTCCAACAGTAAAAGTACAGCACTTTATAGCATTCCAGCTGTGGCCTTCTCTCTACTGTGTGCCATGCATCATTTTGCTTAGCTGCCTCCTGTTTACTGCTTGATCTATTAATTCCTGGTCTCACCAGCAGTTCAGATTATATGTCCCCCTCTAGATGTAGGCATGCCTAGTGTCTCAGGAAAACTTGTGGGAATTAGGCTAGGTAGATGAGATGGCTCTTGATTTTTTTATTTTAGATATGTCAGTGGTGATCTCATCTCAAACATACTCACAAATTTATGGTCAGAATATATGGAAAAGACAACAATAACAATAGTAAAACATGTTGTCTAGAAGTCTGAGATTTTGTTCTTTTTAATAATCAGCTAAGATTCTCTGACCATTACTGAGACATGTAATAATTCAAAGGGGATCAATATAAAAAGTGAAATGAAGAGAACTTTTAAAAGGTACTTTGTGATAGTAACAATCAATGGACACAAAGGTGGGCATGGGAAGATGAAATATAGGTAGATCTGATGAACTTGGAAACAGACCTACCGTCCTTGACTGAATTTTATCATAAATTATCAAAGAACTAAAATTAATTGAGTTATATTAGAGTCCAGAAAAGGCATTATTTATTGTTTAATGTTTAAAAGTCAATTAATGTTATTTAATCAATCTTTGTTATAACAAGTGCTCTAGTAAGTTAAAAAAGAAGCCTCATTTCTCATTGGGTGAAGCTCAGACGTGGAAAAGATAGAATACCGCCTAAATCTGCTTCTGTTTGCCCTGACTTTGCTCATTTAAGTTAAGCTAACCTAACATTATCACCACATTCTAGCACCAGATAAAAATAAATCCTATATGCTTCATTCCCAGCTTGCTTCAATCTCCCAGCCTTCCCCGGCCCTCACTTGGCCCATGGACCTTTGCTCTGCTTTCAGCTTTCAGATCAAATGCCTAAAATGGTTTTTCTGGCTGTCAATCTTTCATTCTTCTCTTAGGCAGAATTCCACATTAGCTTTCACTTGAATCCACTTCTGAGTGACCACTATACACATTTAAAATGAGTCTTGGTCTCTGGGACCTCACCTGATCCAGTCTCCTGCAAATGGGAGTCCGATTTACTGACCTCACTCCCAATACAACTCAGAAGTTGTCATTTTTGTTCAGTGTGCTTAATAGTAAGAATACAGCAAAATAATGTGATTATGAATTCAGAAGGCTAGGAAATTTGAAGTAAAGGAAGAGAGAGGGTAAAGTCTTCTGTTCATGAGTTGGCCAACATTAAAAAGTCTATTTTTTAATTTTTTTATTTTAATTGTTGTTCAAGTACAGTTTTCTTTTTTTGACTCCCATCCCAGTCCACCCACCCAGCCCTCCCCTCTCCCCTCCCTCCCATTTCCACCCCACCTGGTTTTTATCCATGTGTCTTTTATACTTGTTCCTATAAGTATAGGAACCCTTCCCCTTTTCCCCTGAAATTCCCTCCCCTCGGGTCACTGTAGGCTTGTTCTCTGTTTCAGTGTCTTTGATTATATTTTGCTTGTTTGTTTGTTTTGTGGTTTAGGTTCCTGTTAAAAGTCTTACTCGAAGAGGCTGGGATTGATGCAGATGATTTGTCAGAGATCACTGCTATACAATCAAAGAAATATTTGAGGTTCTCTAAAGATAAATTATTGCAGGGGGAAATGGAATAAATTCTCTTGGGCATTATCCCTGGATCGGGAGATGGAAAGTAAGGAGGTGTACATGATGAACAGTTTCCTAGCTTTCCATTGGAAGTAAGAAATAATGCACAGAAATGGCAGTGATTCCAAACCACTAAGCACCTTCATAAAGGCATTCACATGAAATCTCTTTGAGATTTTTTTCACACGAATGATAAATTGCCAAGTCCACTTGGCTCCAGCCCTTACTAGGCATTATTTTAACAGTTTCTGTCCTTGAACAGAGCTTCCCTGAGTTTTCTGAGGTTTTCTTCTACAGATACCTTAAGAACTGCTTTATTTTGACCCCTTACCTCAGGCATTCCTCAGCATTTCAGGTCTATTAGCGGGGCTGTTGAGGTCAGAAACCTATTTATTTTATAACTAAATGTGTTCAAATGAGTGGTTGTAAAGCTACCTTTACCAAATAACAGGACTGTAATTTCTCTAAACACCCCTGGCACTATGGTTTGGTGTACTCTCTGTTTCCTGCATGCTCTGCACATACTTTAATATTCTGCTCTGTAAGGGGAAGGGTAATCAAAGAACACATAAAAAGGACCCATAGACAAAGCCAAAGGCAGGTAGGATTTGAGGCTTAGGGGTGGGTGGGCCTGGGGAAAGTGGTGGCAGTAAAATGGAGACAACTGTAGTTGAACAACAATAAAATTTTTTTAAAAATAATATTCTGCTCTAAGAGAATTGGATCAACGTCTTTTTCATGTCTGAGGGAGTCAGTAACACTTGAGTTTCTGGAGGTCTTGAGGAAGTCACACTGTTACTTTTGGGGGTCTAAATTGTTCCAATACACCAGGCCCCACTTAACACACTGATCTTTGGTGAATTCTCCTCTGGAATTTTTGCAAATATGAGTATAGTTTACCCTGTTTGTTAGTTTCCTACAGTAACCACAAACCTGGTGGCTCAAAACAACAGAAACCTTGTCTCCCAGTTGTGGGGAACACAGGTCCAAAATCAAAGCATTAGCAGTAGGGCCTCCCTTCCTCTGACTGCTCTGGAGAGAATCCTTTCTGCTTCTTCCAGCTTTTGGTGACTGTTAGCATCCTTTGTCTTCTAGTCTTTCTCTATGTGCCTCTTGCTCTTCATGTGTTTGTCTTTGCCTTCTGTCTTTGATAAGGACAATGTCACTGGATTCAGGACCCAAACAGGTAATTCAGGATGAACTCATCTCAAGATCCTAAGCCTGCAAATATTACTTTTCAAAATAAGGTAACATGCATAGTGTCTGGATATTAAGGTATGAACATATTACTTTGGGGGCTAACATTCAATCCACTACACCCTACATTCTGATAAAATTTTTGTACATTCAACTGATATCCTCACATGTTCACAGTGGTTCTCAAATGCCCATTTAAAACACAATGTGGGTCTGGCACCAATTTTCCAAAGTTTGCTCTGTATACTCATGGAGAAAGGTGCATGTAATTTCTTCAGATAAAAGCAGTTAGAAAAGTTAATGATTCCAAAACTGGGATAAGGTAGTTGAGAGGTGTCTGTAGGAAGCAACAGATATCCCCAGTGAATCCAGCTATTTTCAAGGTTTGGGTGAAGGCAAGCCTTCTCCACAGCCATGTTAGTTTATCCCAAGTTCCAAGTCAACATTCAGACACATCTTCCTTCCTGTCACTCCCTCGACTATTTATTTTGAGTTCAAAATGTAACTCTGCAACACTTCTTGGTAATCATTAGAATGAACAGGTTAAAATTAGTATTACTGAAGAATATTTGAAAAAAATAGACCTTCATTAGAAAGTCCCACATTCCAGCCCTGCTGACTGTATGTGTTGCAAGTTGGTCTTCTAAACCTCTTCTGTAACTGTAAATCCTACATACATGGTTCCTCTGCTTCCTGCACGTCTGGATGGCTGACTCTGAGAAAATGGAGGACAATCTGTTTCATTCATTCATCCAACAAATCTATATGAAACAGCTTATTTATTAAGCATTTACTATATTGGAGAAGATTACAAGATGCATTAAAGTCACACCGAATCTTGAACAAAGACATGCAATGTGATTTCCCATGTATGATCTCATTTAAAGCTCAAAGCAAACATTTCCCATATCATGAAGCTGCAGCAAAGGGTGAGTGTCTAATGTGCCACAGCAAGTGAAAGACGGAACTGGACTTTAGCTGAAAAACACCTCACTCCCTAGCCCTTCCCTGTACTATGCAAACAATACCTTCAAGATAAATATCTGGTAAGTAAGTTTATCAGTCAGTGTCCCAGTAGAAAAAAACTCACTCTAGATGGCACATAAATGAACAGACTTTAAGAAAGGACAACATATGCAGGTGTGAGTATGTTACAGGAATAAACAACATCTACTGTGGCACCCAGACAGTAGCAACAATTGTAAACCACTACTGGCATTGTGGCTAAAAGAGCAAGGGGGGAAAAGAGTGAAACTGGAGCCTGATGAGAGCTGAGGAATGGAAGAAGGGCCATTGGCATAAGTTGTAATCTAGGAGAGAGGCAGCTCATGAAGAGATGCAGTACTAAAATAGGGAGGGACAGAGAAGGGCTACCATCGCCAACCTTGATTTGTTTATTGGTACTTCCCATAGACTGAAATCAAATGGAAACTGACAGGTAAGGGAACCAACTGACAAAGTGTTTAAGGACCAGCATCCATGAGCATGGAACAGGGTATAGAAAAGCAGAGAATACATCTGGGGGGAGGCTGGGTGGTGCAGACAGAGATCCAGCCCACAAAGATAAAACATGTACATATATAACAGAATCCAGAGGAGGGAGAGAACTTCCAGCTTAGAGGTGGGTAGGTGGGTTAGTGTGAGCCTGAGAATCAGGGAAGGCTTAATTCATTGAGAAGTGCTCTAGCTGGATGTTGAAGAAAAGGTAGGATCCAGAAATAGAGATTAAAAAGATGGTATTGTCAGACAGAATGAACAATATTGCAAAGCACACAGATACATAGTATGTGTGGGTAGGGGAATGCATTTGTGGAGAAGAATTAATCGTCCCTTTGGAATATGAATGTAGGAAGGGAAGAACAAGGCTAGAAGGTAAGTTGAGCCTGAGCAGTGAGGAGCCTGAAATACTCTGTAAGGGGGTTTGACTTTTATCCTAGGGGCAGTAGTGCACCAGGGACAGCTCAGTCAGGGGAAGTCTTTACAGAGATTTCCTCTTTAGAGCAGAGAGTGTAGATCATATGGAGGGAGGAAGGAGAGTGTTGTTTTATGGAATAAGTGGCTGAAGAAAGGCTCTGTCCTTTTTCTTGAACCAAAACAAGCCAGGTCACTTTTAGGGTAAGTGGAGGCAGTCTGGCTTCCTCACCCAGGTGTCTGGGTAGCTAAGGGAAGCAGTGTTCCCATAGCCTTGGAGGCGCCTGATAACTAGTGTTCTCATAGCTGTTCCCATAACATGAAGTGGGCTCACATGTGCAGAATCATTCTATGTTGTATAATTTCTGTCATCTTGACAGATTTTTTCCCATCTAGTACTCCCTGCTGGGGGCAATGATGATGGGAGACACTCAAGGAGACAGGTGCCACAGTGGGTGCCACACTGGGGAGCAGGGGCCATGACACGAGACATGCAGATAGACATGCAGCTTGCAGCATGTGTGGCTTGCTCACCCATGAATAAAGGCATGCCAAACATCCCAATGGCTCCATGAATATTTTTCTGTCTGCATGAATACCATGAACCTGTTAGGCCTTGAGTGGTGGCAACACATCATTCTAGGAAAATCTTCACCTGATCCATTCTCCCTTTGCCTTTTTCACCTAGACTTTTAAATATCAAATTCAGTCTCAGTTAAAAATTCAGTCAACTAGTCACTTAATTTAGTCTACATGTGTCAAAATATAAGGGACAACATTGAAAAAGCAGCGCATTCAATGAAGAACCTAGTCATAGTAATAGATGTCATGATAGCACAGCCAAAGCTCCTGAGAACTGTCTGGTCCCACTACTATGAAGGGTTGGAGGGTGGCTAGAATTAGCTTCTCTTCTCTTCTCTTCTCTTCCCTTCTCTTGGATTAAGTTTTGGTTTTTTGTCTGTTATTGTCTCTTTTTTGATAGTCACTGGTCTAATTTTTCAGTAGCAACTTATTTCTCCAAGGCTGAGAGAACAAATCCTTTCTTCAGAGATTGTTTATTTTGTCCTAGTAGAAATTTGGAATTTGTAACTTTTATACAGCTATGCAATCCAGATTCCAAGAAGCCAGGCTCACCAGATACTTCTTAGATACTAACCTCTCTCAGTCTCGTTTTAGTTACTGCAAGTGCTAGAGAACTGGCAACAGAGAGAGATGGGATAGAGGGTAGAAAGGCTGCAATGTGTTAAGACCTACAATGTTGTCAGCTAGATACTCATGAGTGAGGAATTATTGCAAAGCCACAGATTCCAAATTAATGTATATGTTTACAGAGTAGTTTGGTGATTTAGAAAAACTGTCAGGCTTGAAAAACTGTACATGGTCATTAAACAATATATTATTTGTAAAGATATAATCACATGGGTATTTAGTAGTGAATTCATTCATATAGGTGAGGTGGAAAATAGAAATAGCTTATGGCCCATTTTTGTTTCACTGATCATTTTTGAGATAACCATAGTTGTTTGGTATAGAACATATAAACAACTCAATTTTTGCTTCCCCTTGGTAGTAGTTCATCACAGAATCAAACACACACACACACACACACACACACAGCCAATACATAATATTTGGGACCATACAAGAAACTGATTTGTTTTTCCCTTAGCTTATTTAGTGCATCATGTTGACAAGAGTATAGAGTATGCATCTAACCTGACTTGAGTACCCACTAGCTGTGTACTCCAAGACCAACTGCTTAATCTTTCTGAGCCACAGATTCCTCATCTGAGAAATAAGTGAGATGATGGTCACACCAAAATAGAAGTTCAAATGCAAAAGTCTGTTATGCTTTAAAATTTGTAGAACCCATATACATGGGAGTTTGTAGTTATTGTTATAATATTGTGGGGATACATCTGTTTCAATTTATCTGACACAATTGATGATAATTGGGTTGAGAAGTCCACTAGCTATCTCTCTGTACATTGGACTTCAATCTTTAAACATAAGGAAAATCAGCCCTGGCTGGTGTAGCTTAGTGAATTGAGCACAGGCCTGCAAACCAGAGAATCACGATTCGATTCCCAGTCAGGGCACATGCCTGGGTTGCAGGCTGGTTCCCTGCAGGCCAACTCCCAGCAGGGGATACACAAAAGGCAACCATACATTGATGTATCTCTCCCTCTCCTTCCCCTCTAAAGATACATAAATAAATAAAATCTTTAAAAAAATAAATAAACATAAGGAAAATCATATTACATAATTAAATTATTCAAAAATTATCTCATTCCCTGTGTAAGTGCTGTGGGACACATGGAGATGAGTAAACACAGTCTCAGTGCTCCTGGAGCTTATAGCAGATTGAGAAGATGATAGATAAATGCAGATGGATAGACAGATAGATAGATAGATACATACATACATACATACATGGACAGATACATGTACAAGTGGATAGATATATCTATCAACAGATAGATATACAGTGAAAGTGCTTTCCCTTAGATCATCAATTTTCAACCAGTGTGCTGCAAGAATTTTTAAAACAAGCAATACCTGACTATTTAGCTAGGAGCACTGATCTCTTTTCCCTTACATTGTCAAATAAAAAATGACAACAGTCAACACAACAATAGCCATCCACTGTGAATAAGACAGCCATCCCTGTCTTGAACCATAAATATATAGATCATATAATAGAGTTGGATCTTTTTGGTCATACTGCATAATAAAGTTGAATCTGATTGGTTAATTCTTGGTAGCAAGGAATTTCTTATATAAAAATATAGGCACCTGATTTTTTTAAAGTCACTTTGGAGAAAAAGGGAAGGTAATTACTATGATTATTTTTTTGTAAATCAATCAAAATTATACCTATTTTTGTTATATCAGCAAAACAATATATTTGAAGTGAAGCAGAATTTCAGTAATTAGTTTGTCTGTGCCATGAGATGAAAATCACTGCCTTAGATTGATTTTGCTTAGGAGTGGTCTTTACAAATAAAACTACTTTCCACTTCTTCAGACCCTAAGGACATAATTGTGAGATTGGAAAATGAGAGGTTCACTAAGATGAATGGGTTTATTAATGGCCATACTTGAGTGAGAACTTGCTATGTGATTTTTTTCATGGGGATTTGGCACAGAGTTCTAAAAACTTTACTGAATGCAAATGGAAGGTGACTCCATTGTCATGAACAGGATCTTTCCTACTTTGTGTTGTGGTTAGTGAGGACAGCATCATGAAATCATGGCAGTAAAAATGATAATAATTTAAAACACCAGAGAGTTTCTTATGAGATTTTCTTTATGAGTTTGCCCTGGGTTACTGTAAAAAAGTAACAACAGCAATAACAAAAACATTAATTCTTGCTTTTTAGGTAGTAGTGCCACTTGTCAGTAGATATCTCAAGGCACTTTTTGAAACCCATTAAAAGATACAAACACCAAGATTGGTTGAAACACCAAGGATAAAAGAATCTTTGTTGAAACATAAGATATTTTTATGGCAAAAAAATCAATCAGACAAGAAAAGATTTAGATTTCTACCCATCACTAAGGCCTAGCACTCTAACTCCAGGGATAGCTCAGCATCCCCATAAGCCTTCTCTTCTCCAGATGGAGTTAGAGTGCTAGGCCTTAGTGATGGGTAGAAATCAAAATATTTTCTTGTCTGATTGATTTTTTGCCATAAAAATACCTTATTATGTTTCAACAAACAAAAGTTCTTTTATCCTTGGTGTTTCAACCAATCTTGGCGTTTGTATCTTTTAATGGGTTTCAAAAAGTGCCTTGAGATATCTACATGTTCATTTATGTGCCTTTCTCTTCTTTACCACATTATTTCCCTCTCCCCTTCCCTCTGGTTACTGTCAGTTTGTTGTCAATTTCAATGTTTCTGACTATATTTTGCTTGCCAGTTTCTTTTGTTAATTAGGTTCCACTTATAGATGAGATCATATAGTATTTGTCTTTCACCACCTGGCTTACTTCACTCAGCATAATACTTCCCGGTTCCATCCATGCTGTCACGAAGAGTAGGGGCTCCTTCTTTCTTTCTACTGTATAGTATTCCATTGTGTAAATTAGCCATAGTTTATTGATCTACTCATTTACTGATGGGCACCTAGGCTGCATCCAGTACTTGGCTGTTATAAATTGTGCTGCTATAAACATTGGGGTGCCTAGGTTCTTTTGAATTATTGTTTCAGTATTCTTAGGGTATAAACCCAGCAGTGTAATTGCTAGATCAAAGAGCAGTTCCATTTTTACTTTTCTGAGGAAATTCTATACTGTTTTCCATAGTGGCTGCACCACTTTGCATTCCCAACAACAGTGCACCAGGGTACCCTATTCTCTACAACCCTGCCAGGACTTATTGTTTGTTGATTTGCTTAAGATGGCTATCCTGACCAGTGTGAAGTGGTATCTCCTTGTGGTTTTAATTTGCATCACTCTGATGGCTAGTGATGCTGAGGATCCTTTAATATGTCTCTGGGTTCTCCTTGAAGAAGTGTCTGTTCAAGTTCTTTGCCCATTTTTTAATTGGATTGTTTGTCTTCCTGGTGTGTAGTTGTGTGAGTTCTTTATATATTTTGGAGATTAAACGCTTGTCCAAGATATCATTAGCAAATATATTTTCCCATATAGTTGGTTCCCTTCTCATTTTACTAATGTTTTTTTTTAGCCACACAGAAGCTTTTTATTTTCTTTCATAAAGTTCCATTTCTTTATTCTTTCCCTTATGTCCCTTGCTCTAGGGGCTATAGGGGTGAAAATATTGCTGCGTGGAATATCTGAGATTTTCCTACCTCTGTTCTCCTCTAGAACTTATATGGTATCATCACTTATATTTAAGTCTTTTATCCACCTCGAGTTTATGTTTGTGTGTGGTATGAGTTGGTGGTCGAGTTTCATTTTTTTTGTATGTAGCTGTCCAGATCTCCTAACGCCATTTGTTGAAGAGGCTATTTTTACTCCATTTTATGCTTCTTTCCCCTTTGTCAAATATTAATTGACCATAGTGACTTAGGTTTATTTCTGAGCTTTCTATTTTGTTCCATTGATCTACGTGTCTGTTCTTATGTGAGTACCAGACTGTTTTGATTGCAGTGGCCTTGTAATAGTTTGATGTCAGGTATGTTGATCCCACCTACTTTGTTCTTTCTCAAAATTGCTAGAATTAATATAGGTGGTGTGGGAATAAGAGGGCAAAAAGAAACAAAGAAAAGTCTAAGAGATGTTTAGAGGAATGGGAAGTGATGTAATGATGGAGGGGGAATACTAAGAATGAGGAATAAAAATTAGAATAAGTGAGGGAAAAATTAAAATTTGGATGCAAAGGAAAATAAAAAAAGAAGAGTAAAGAAAAATAAAAGGGTAGAATAAAAGAGAAATAGAAGAAAGAGAAAAACAGGCTAAGATGACATAATTAAAATTTGAGTAAAAAACAAGAGTAGGAAAGGTGTCTGGTAAAATTTGTTATTTGAAATAGAGAATTAGTGAAGCTCTAGTGATAACCTTGAAAAAACAATGAAACAACAACTACCCTATCCACAACCAACTAGCAAAGTTTGTTACAGGTGTAGAAAGAACATGGGTATTTTATTAGCTGGGCAAAAGGATGTGAAATGACCCTTGATAAGATAATTTGTTTTGAGCATCTGGACAGAGGAGAAATAGTAAGAGTGTGGAATGGCAACAAAGTATAGGTAGAGAGAAAACCAAATTTGGAATGAGAATATTTCAAGAAAAGAGGAAGGTAAGATGGACTCAGAGAAGGGAGCGGTAAAATATGTAAATTGAAATACACTATAATATAAAATCTAGTGACTTAATATATCCAAATTCTTTGAACAGGAAATGAATGTTATAAAACTACACAGGAAAGAAAATATTGCAAATCATGAAGAAGACCACAGTGGCTTTCATATTGGTAACCTTTTTTATTTACCACTTTTTTCTTCTTTCTGGATCTGCCTCTAGTGATGTCAGATGTTGACCCCATCTGACCTTAGCCAGCCTGTTCAATACTTCTAGTGATCTTCTGCCACTGGCTGTCTCTTTAATTGTTAATATTGTCCCTCTGCACTCAGCAGTCAGATTTAAGCACCATAGGGTGACGCCGAGTCCCTCCTGAAGTGGGGACTATTGTTTCATCTCAGGTAGCTGCTGCTTGGAGTGCCCAAGCAGGATGATTGCTGTGTATGGCGTTTGGTTCAGTATCAGATCCCAGTGGCTATTTTCTTAGTTCTCTCACCAAAGCCTCCATCCCCAGTCTCTCTTCAAGTCTCTTGAGTCCACTCTGCCCCACCTTTGTCAGTGATATACTGTCTCTGGCTGTCTCCTTTGGTTGTTTATCTGGTCACTAAGACTCAGCAGTCAGGCTTAAGCACCAAAAAGCCAGGGCAGAGACCTTCCTGGGGTTAGGGCTATGGTTTCCTCTCAGGCTACTGCTGCTTAGAGGGGAGTGGTCTGCCTGAGCACAAAGGCTGCTGCTGTCTGGGGGATGACTCAGCACCAGGATCCCTGTGGCTAGTCTCTCAGTTCTTTCTTCAAGGCTTCCATCACCAATCTTTCCTCAGGCATCTCCATCCCACTCTGCCCCTGACTTTGCCTGGGCCCGGGGTAAGTGGCTGCAAATGAAAATTTGTCTGTTGCCCTTTAAACAGCCCTTGGATCTCCAACCATCTGTCTCTGCAGAAAGCCACCCTGCTGCTTTTTCCACTGGTAGTTATCTGTGTACTTTTTGGGCTCTGATGTTCTAGGCTAGGAATCCTAGGTTAGGGTTTAGACCCCAATCTTCTTCGAGGGGATCCAACTGGCCAATTAATCATCCCGCTGACGTAGCTATCTGTGGGTGCCCAGCCAGCCCTCTTGAGTCTCCACTGGACTGCTTACCAGACCGGTTGTGCCAAAAGCTGGTTCTGTATTTCTGAAGTTGTATGCTTCTCTCTGGCTATTGCTGTTTTTTGTTCCGGGTAGTTTCTACACAACTAAATTGTAATTCCAGATTGGTTCTGGGAGGAGGTCAGTGTAACTTTTATTCATTCTTCTGCCAACTTCCTCTCTCCTGATCTGTTTTTTCATTTTGGGCTATATTTCTTTGTCTCAAGACATCTGTTACAATGTGAGGGGTGGAGCCTTAGGTATTTACCAGGGCAAGGCAACCCACTTTGATGCAGTGTGGTGCTGGGGGGGGGGGTGGTCAGAGTGGCAACAATAATGCTTCTTCACTCTCCTTCCACTTTCAGTCATCTCACTTCCCACAAGCAAATTGCGCCCTCCCAGGTGCTTCCCTGGTGCTGATTCCTGGGTGGGTAGGCTTGTGTGCATTCTAGGACATCAGGGACCTCTCCAGTGGACTCTCCTGTGAGACTGGCCATTTCTCCTGCCACCACAACCCCCACAGGTTTTTACAACCAAAAGTTTTGATGCTTTGTTGTGATAATGCTGGAACCCTGGGTTGCATGGTCTGTCTTCCTCCCCGGGTGTTCTCTGCCACCCTGACTTATCCACACAAAAATATAAGACCTTCCAGTCCACAGCCGCTGCCTTGCTGTGCACCCTTTCTGCCCCAGCTGCCCATCTCTGCCCCTCCTACTAGTCTGGATGCATGTTTCTTCTTTAACTCCTTTCTTGTTATACTTCCATACAGTTTGATTTTCTGGCAGTTCTTATTGTTTTCTGCTTTTAAATTTGTTGTCATCCTTTTTTGGTTGGGTGCGGAAGCAAAATGTATTGACCTATGCCTCCATCTTGTCCAGAAGCTGTCCTGATATATATACATCTGAGGGGGGGGGGGTTGTTTGTTTTTAAACTGAACATTTTAGTTGTTTATGTATTTATTTTAAAATCTAGAATGTATTTATTTTTAAATACTTTTAAATTCTATTGTTCATCAAGTACAGTTTTCTGCCTTTCTCCCTGCACCACTGTCCCCCACCCCAGGCATCCCCACCTTGTTCTCCTGATTCCACCTGCCCTTGGTTTTGCCCATGTGTCCTTTATAGGTGTTCCTGCAAACCCTTCACCCTCGCTTGCCCTTATTATCCCCTCCCATCTCCTTTCTGGTTACTGTCCATTTGCTCTTAATTTCTATGTCTCTGATTATATTTTCTTTGCTTATTTGTTTTTTTGATTAAGTTCCCATTAAGGGTGAGATCATATGGTATTTGTCTTTCACTGCTTGACTTATTTCACTTAGCATAATGGTCTTCAGTTCCATCCTATGCTGTTGCAAAGTGTAGGAGCTCCTTCTTTCTTTCTCTGCATAGAATTCCATTGTGTAAATGTGCCATAGTTTTTGGACCCATTCATTTATTGATGGGCATTTAGGTTGCTTCCAGCACTTGGCTATTGTAAATTGTGCTGCTGTGAACATTGGAATGCATAGGTTCTTTTGGACTGGTGTTTTAGGGTTTATATCTTAGAATATACTCCTAGCAGTGGAATTGCCAGGACAAAAGGCAGTTCCATTTTTAGTATCTGAGGAAATTCCATACTGTTTTCCATAGTGGTTGTACCAGTCTACAATCCCACCAACAGTGCACTAGGGTCTCCTTTCTCCACAACCTCTCCAACACTTGTTATTTGTTGCTCTGTTTATAATGGCCATTCTGACCTGTGTGAAGTGGTATCTCCTTGTGGTTTTAATTTGCATCTTTCTGATGGCTAGCGATGCTGAGCATATTTTCATATGTCTCTGCACCCCCTATATGTCCTCCTGGGAGAAGTGTCCATTCAAGTTCTCTGCCTATTTTTTAATTGTTTTTTTTTTTGTCTTCCTAGAATGGAGTAATGTGAGTTGTTTATATACTTTAGAGATCAAACCTCTGTCTGAGGTGTTATTGGCAAATGTGTTTTCCCATATGTTTGGTTCTCTTTTCATTTTAATGCTGTTTTTTTCAGCCATGCAGAAGCTTTTCATTTTGATGAGATCCTATTTATTTATTCTCTCCTTATGACCCTTCCTCTAAGGGATACAGGGGTGAAAATATTGCTGCAAGGAATATCAGATTCACCTGCCTCTCTTTTCTTCTAGGACTTTTATGGTTTTATGACTTATATTTAAGTCTTTTATCCACCTTAAATTTATTTTGGTGTATGGTGTAAGTTAGTGGTTGAGTTTCATATTTTTGCATGTAGCTGTCCTGCTCTCCCAATGCCATTTGTTGAAGAGGCTATTTTTACTCCATTTTATGCTTCTGCCCCCTTTGTTAAATATTAATTGACAATAGAGACATGGGATTATTCCCGGGCTCTCTATTTTGTTCCACTAATCTATGTATCTGTTCTGATGCCAGTGTCAGGCTGTCTTGATTACAATGGACTTGTAATACAGTTTGATATCAGGTATTGTGATCCCTCCTGCTTTGTTGTTCTTTCTCAAAATTGCTGCAGCTATTCAGGGTCATTTATGGTTCCAGATAAATTTTTGAAGTGTTTATTTTATGTCTATGAAATATGCCATTGGTTCTTTAGTAGGTATTGCATTGAATCTGTAAATTGCTTTGGGTAGTATGGACATTTTGATGATGTTAATTCTTCTGATTCATGACCACAGTATGTGCTTTCATTCATTTGTGTCTTCCTTAATTTATTTCTTCAGTGTTGTGTAGTTATCTGAGTACAAGTTTTTTATTTCCTTAGCTAGGGCTAGGTTTATTCCCTAGTTTTTTATTTTTCTTGTTGCTATAGAAAATGGAATTTTTTTCCTGATTTCTGTTTCTGATATTTCATTGTTGATATACAAAAATTCCTTTGATTTCTGAATATTGACTTTGTATCTCACTGTTTTGCCAAATTCATTTATTTATTAGCTTGAGGAGTTTGTGTGTGTGTGTGTGTGTGTGTGTGTGTGTGTGTGTGGTCCATAGGATTTTCTATGTACAGTACTATGTCATCTGCAAACAGTGACAGTTTTGTGTCCTCCTTTCCAATATGATGCTTTTTAATTCCTTTTCTTTTCTGATTGCTGTGGCTAGGACTTCCAATACTATGTTGAATAGAAGCAGTGAAAGTGGACAACCCTGTCTTGTTCTTGATCTTAGTGGGAAAGCTTTTAGTTTTTGCCCATTGAGGATGATGTTGACTGTAGGTCTCTTATATATGGCCTTTATTATGTTGAGGAATGCTCCCTCTATTACCACTTGGCTGGGTGTTTTTGTCATAAATGGGTGCTATAACTTATCAAATGCTTTCCACACATCTATTGATATGATCATGTGATTTTTGTCTTTGCTTTTGTTTATGTGATGTATTACATTTACTGATTTGTTAATGTTGAGCCATGCTTGCATCCCTGGCATGAATCCTGCTTGGTCATGGTCTATGATCTTTTTAATGTACTGTTGGATGTGATTCGTCAATATTTTGTTGAGGATTTTAGCATCTATGTTCATCAGCAATATTGGCTTGAAGTTTTCTTTCTTTGTTGTGTCTTTATCTGGTTTTGGAATTAGGATGATGCTGGATTCATAAAAAGAGTTTGGGAGTCTTCCATCTTCTTGGGCTTTTTTGAATAGTCCTTGAAGAACAGGGGTTAGCTCTTCCTTAAATGCTTTGTGGAATTCTCCTGTGAAACCATCTGGTCCAGGGCTTTTGTGTGATGGGAGGTTTTTGATTACTTCTTCAATTTCATCTGCTGTTATTGGTCTGTTCAGGCTTTCTCCTTCATTAAGTTTTGGAAGATTATATTTTTCTAGAAATTTGTCCATTTCACCTAGGTTTTCAAATTTCTTGGCGTACAGTTCTTCATAGTAATTTCTTACAATTCCTTCTATTTCTGTGGTGTCAGTCATAATCTCTCCTCTTTCATTTCTGATTGTGTTTATTTGGATCCTCTCTTTTTTTTTTCTTTATGAGCCTCCTTAAAGGCTTGTCAATTTTATTTATCTTTTCAAAAAACCAGCTTCTGGATTCATTGATCCTTAGAATTTTGCTTTTAGTCTCTACATCATTTAATTCTACTCCGATGTTGGTTATTTCCTTCCTTCTGCTTCCTCTGGGCTGTCTGTGTTGTTGTCCTTCCAGTTCTTGTAGATGTATGGTTAGGTTATTTTAAATGTTTCTATCTTTTTTAGGTAGGCTTGTATTGCTATGAACTCCCTTCTCATGACTGTCTTCATTATGTCCCATAAGTTTTGGATTGTTGTGAGTTCATTTTCATTTGTTTCCATACATTTTTTTTTTGCTTTCTTCCTTGGTCTCATTCTTAACCCATTTATTGTTTAATACCATGCTATTCAATCTGCATAAATTTGAGTATTTTTTAGTTTTTTCTTTGGGGTTGGTTTCTATTTTCAAGCCCTTGTGGTCTCAGAAGATGCTTGATATGATTTCAATTTTCTTGAATTTGTTGAGGCTTGTTTTGTGTCCTATTATGTGGTTTATCTTTGAAAATGTTCCGTGTGCACTTGAAAAGAATGTTCATTTTGCTTCTTTGAGATGAACCATTCTACGTATCTCAGTAAGTCCATTATGATTTGGTACATTTTTCAATGCCACAATATCCTTGTTGATATTTATTTGGAAGATCTGTCCATTTTTGACAGTTGGGTGCAAAAATCCCCTAATATAAGTGCATTTCTGTCTATATCTTTCTCAAAGTCCTCATGTAATTTTTCTTATGTTTACATTGAGAAAATTTCCCAAATTTTCTTTATGTATTTGGGTGCTCCTATGATGGGTGCATATATATTTACGATGTTTATGTGTTCTTGATGGATTCTTCCCTTGATTATTAGTAAGTTACCTTCTGGGTCTCTTTTAATGGCATTTTTTGTGAAGTCTATTTTGTCTGATGGGAGTATTGCTACCCCAGCCTTTCTTCCCTGTGTGTTTGCTTGGAATATTTGTCTCCAGCCCTTCATTTTCAGTATGTGTAGGTCTTTCATTCTGAGGTGGGTCTCTTCTAGGTCACATGTATGTCAGTCACATTTTCTTAACCATTCAGCTACCCTATGTCTTTTGATTGGAGCATTTAATTCATTTACATTTAAGGTTATTATTGATAGGTACTCATTCATTGCCATTTTTCCTACCTGTGTGTCTCTCTCTCACTCTTTTTTTCTTCCTTTTCTTAAAGCAGTCTCTTTAGCATCTCTTGCAGTGCTGGTGTGGAGAAAGTGTATTTTTTGAGGCTTATTTTGTCTGGGAAGCTCCTTATTTGGCCTCCCATGTTAATTTTGAGCCTTGCTGGATAGAGTAGTCTTGTTTGTAAGCCTTTCCTTTTCATTACTTGGAATAGTTCTTGCCATTTTCTTCTGAGTTGGAGCATTTCCATTGAGGAGTCAGCTGCTAGTCTTATTAGGGCTGCCTTGTATGTTACTTCTTGTTTCTCCCTTGCTGCATTTAAGATTTTCCCTTTGTCTTACAATTTTATCATTTTAATTATGACGTGTCTTCATGTGGGCCTCTTTGGGTTCCTCTTGATTGGGACTCTCTGTGTTTCCTGGATTTGTGTAACTTTTTCTCTCATCAAATTAGGGAAGTTTTCCATCATTAATTTCTCAAATAGGTTTTCTATCCCTTGCTCTTCTTCTTCTCTTTGTGTTTTCCTTATTACATGGATATTATTATGCTTCATGTTTTCTTTCAGTTTCCTTATCACCTCTTTTTTCTTTCTGTCTCCTTTCTTTTTCTTGCTTTTTCTGGGTGTTTTTTTCCTACCTTTTTTACCAGCTCTCAAATTTGATCCTCCTATTCATTCAGCCTGCTTATAAGTCCTTCTAGTGTGTTTTTTATTTCCAAAATTTTGTTGTTCATTTCTTCCTGGTTTTTGTTTACAGTTTCTATTTCCCTTTTCATACTATTGTAGTTCTCACTCAATTCCTTGTAGTTGTCTGTGAGTTCCTTGAGCATCTCTATAACCATTATTTTGAATTACATATCTGTTAGTTTGCTGACGTCCATTTCATTTAGCTCTCTTAATGGGGAGTCTTCTACTCCTTTTCATTGCAAGTTCTTTTTTTGTCTCCCCACTTTAGGTGACTCTTTTTGTTTGTTTCTGTGCTTCCTGATGTTTCACTTTGCTAGCTGTCTTTGTAGGGTGAACTTCTATGGTAAGAATTCTGTGGGATTCAGCGGTGTGGTCTCTTTGATCTCCTTGTCTGGATGCTCTAGGTTTGTCCTTTCTTCTGTTTTTGTCCTTTCTTCTGTGGTATTTGGATTTTTACCTTTTTGGTGGTTCCTTTGTTGGTGGTTTCTCTCCTCCAATGGGTATACTGATGTTCACAGCTCCCACCTGTTCTTGTATTTGATCAGTGGCACAAGGTAGGCAAAATGGATTAAGACAGCAGGAGAATATTTTATGGGATTTAAAGTACCAGCACGTAGAGAAGAAATAGGAGATCCTTTGGATCAGTATAGTGTTCACCATGATATTTCACCTGACTAGTCACTTTTTGTAAAAGATAAAAGAGAGATAAGATTCTTGTTAGAGGGGAGGAGGATTGTGAGCTGAATCCAAAAAACAGGGCACTCATGGAAGTTTAGGTGATGAGATATAGTGAGAGTAAAGGATAGAAAGTAGGCATAGTGTGCTGGAGAATAGAGTTAACCACAACAATAATAATGCTAAGGAATTAAGTGAAATGGGCTAAGATCATAGAGGGTTATTATATAGTATGTACAACTGTGTGGAATGATAATTATTTACAATAGTAGTGGAAAAGCAATAATATAACAAGAAATATATGATTTGGGTAACCAGAATAGAAAGTACATGATCAAGAGTACTGTGTTACTGGAACATGAAGTGAAAGAAGGAAAATTAAAATACAATAAAAAGAGAATAAGGGAAACCATCAAACAATGCAAACAACCAGAAAAATAAAATGAAGAAAACTAAACATAGGAAGAAAAATTAAAAAAATACTAACAGTAAAAATAATGAAAAAAAATAATACATGTAAACACTAAAATGCCAGCTCTATGGGATGGCAATGTGACATTTGTCTCAGTTTCTCAATTTTGGGGGTGAGCTTTGTGCTTCCTTTTTGGATCTGTCTCTGGACCTTTCATAACTACATGTCTTATTGTCTCACTTGGAGGAAGAAAAAAGAGAGAGGAAAGAAAAAATAATAATATGCCTCCTGCTGAGTTTAAATGTGTTGAGTGAGTTCTGCTGGTCTTTCTGGATGCTACAGGAAGAGGGGGGCTGCGCTTTGCTTTTCTCCTTTCATATGATTTTGCAAGGATTGGGACCAGGTCTGAGCAGCAATATTCACAGTTGCCCAGCCTCCTGCCCAGGTCCTCTGTGAGCTGCCAGGCTCAAATCAGCCACTTCTCTGGGGCACACAGCTCAGGTCAGGCACAGGCACAGGCACGTAGCTCAAATCACCTTTGAGGTGAGCCAGCTGCTTCTCCTGATTCCTTACAAAGCAGCTGCCTGCTCTTCTTAACAATCAAACAGCTTTTCACACAGCCCAACTTTCTAACCACCCTAGAGAGTATCTGGGTTACGGTCCGACATGTCCCAACTCTTCTCCCTTCCCTGGATGTTACCTGGCACCCCAATTTCTCTGGTAATGGCTTAGCTGGCATCCACAGTCCCAGGGGATGTATACCATTTCTGTGTGTCTCCCACTTTGTCTCTATTCCCCCCAGCAACTTCCAGCATCCATATCCCTCCTGGTGCTTGGCTGCCCCCCCCCCAGTTCTGGTAGGGGAAGGAGCTGGTGATATAACTCTCCTCCCCATACCCTGCAACAGGCACCAGTCCAGGGGCCAAACTGGTGTAGGTACCTGTGCAGATCCCATGGACCTTACTGTCCCAGTACAATCTCCTCACCATCTGTTTTTTGATGTCCTTTACACTTTTTGGCCTCCAAACTTCATATATGCTGGGATTCCATTGGTTGTTTACTCTGTTCCTCAGAAGATCAGCTAGGCGTTCCACCTGGGGACATGGAGGACTGGACTCTGCTCCCACCTACCTTGCTGCCATCTTGCCCCTTATACATCTATTTTTACTCCAGTATCTATTCCGGGCCTTTTGTCCATATAACCTTTTGAATTATGTGTTCTAGTTCTAAGAATTTCTAGTTCTCTGGCACTGTGAAATTCTTTGATAAGAATTGTGTCAAACCAAGAAAGGAATGAAGATGGTGATGGAGTAGGAAGGAGTGGATTCCATTTCCCGTACACTTAGGAGAAAATCCTGGCAAATCTATGGAGGGACAGTGAAAACATCCAACAGTTCCCCAGGATTTATGGAAATAAGACACCAGAGATTTTGATGAAGGCCATATATGAGAGACCTACAGCCAACATCATACTCAATGGGCAAAAACTAAAAGCTTTTCCACCAAGATCAGGAACAAGACAAGGTTGTCCATTTTCACCACTTCTATTCAATATAGTATTGGAAGTTTTAGCCACAGCGATCAGAGAAGAAAAGGAAATAAAAGGCATCGAAATCGGAAAGGAGGAAACAAAACTGGCATTGTTTGCAGATGGCATGATAGTGTACATGGAATATCCAATAGCCTCTACCCAGAAACTGCTCAAACTAATAAATGAATTTGGCAAAACAGCAGGATACAAAGTCAATATCCAGAAATCAAAGGCATTTTTGTATACCAACAATGAAACAGCAGAAGCAGAAATGAAGAAAAAAAATCCCATTTGATATAGCAAAAACTAAAATAAAATATCTGAGAATAAACCTAACCAAGGAGGTAAAAGACCTGTATGCAGAAAACTACACAACACTGAAGAAAGAAATCAAGGAAGACACAAAAAATGGAAACATATACCATGTTCGTGAATTGGAAGAATTAACATCATCAAAATGTCCATACTACCCAAAGCAGGTTACAGATTCAATGCAATACCTATTAAAGTACCAATGGCATATTTCACAGACATAGAACAAACACTTCAAAAATTTACACGGAACCATAAAAGAACCCAAATAGCAGGTGCAATTTTGAGAAAGAAGAACAAAGTAGGAGGGATCACAATACCTGATATCAAACTGTATTACAAGGCCACTGTAATCAAAACAGCCTGGTACTGGCACAAAAAAACAGGCACATAGACCAATGGAATAGAATGGAAATCCCAGAAATAACCCCAAGTCTCTATAGTCAATTAATATTCACAATGGGGGCAGTAACATAAAATGGAGCAAAGATAGCCTCTTCAACAAATGGTGTTGGGAGAACTGGACAACTACACGCAAAAGAATGAAACTCGAGCACCAACTTACACCATACACCAAAATAAATTCAAGGTGGATAAAAGACTTAAATATAAGCTGTGAAGCCATTAAAGTCCTAGAGAAGGGAATAGGAAGCAAAATCTCTGATATTCCACACAGTAATATTTTTACTGATATGTCCCCTAGAGCAAGGGACATAAAAGAAAGAATAAACAAATGGGATCTCATCAAAATTAAAAACTTCTGCATGGCTAAGGAAAACAGTATCAAGATAAAAAAAGAAGCAAAAGTTTGGGAAAACATATTTGCCAATGATACCTCAGACAAAGGTTTAATTTCCAAAATACATGAAGAACTAACATGACTTCACTCCAAGAAGACAACTAACCCAATTAAAAAATGGGCAAAGGACTTGAACAGACGTTTCTCCAAGGAGGACATACAGAGGATCCAGAGGCACATGAAAAGATGCTCAATATCGCTAGCTATCACAGAGATGCAAATTAAAAACACAATGGCATACCACTTTACATCAGCCAGAATGGCTATCATAAACAAAGTAACAAAAAACAAGTGCTGGAGAGGATGTGGGGAAAAGGGAACCCTAGTTCACTGTTGGTGGGATTGCAGTCTGGTACAACCACTATGGAAAACAGTATGGAATTTTCTAAGAAAACTACAAAAGGAACGTGACTTTTGATCCAGGAATTCCATTGCTAGGATTATATCCTAAGAACCCTTAAACACCAATCCAAAGAACCTATGCACCCCGATGTTAATAGCAGCACAATTTATGATAGCCAAGAGCTGGAAGCAACCTAGGTGCCCATCAGTAAATGACTGGATCAGAAAGCTAAGGTAGATTTACACAATGGAATTCTATGCTGCAGAAAGGAAGAAGGAGCTTCTACCCTTTACAACGTCATGGATGGAACTGGAAAGCATCACGCTGAGTGAAATAAGCCAGGCAGTCAAGGACAAATACAATATGATGTCACCGTTAACAGGA
The DNA here is from genome assembly GCF_014824575.4 of Sturnira hondurensis. NCBI lineage: Eukaryota > Metazoa > Chordata > Mammalia > Chiroptera > Phyllostomidae > Sturnira > Sturnira hondurensis. Next base: position 57,437 of record NW_028088424.1, on the reverse strand, counting down.
ATCTAAACAACAAAACAAACAAGCAAGCAAAATATGACCAATGACACTCAAATATGGAACAGGCTGACAGGGTCCAGAGGGGAGAGGGGAGAGAATCATAAGAGAAATAGGGAGGGACTCACATGAATAAGTATAAAGGACACATGGACAATAATTAAGGTGGGGTGTGGAAATGCAAGGGAGGTGGGGAGCACTGGTGGCGGGGCAGGGCTGGGAATATAAAACAGAAAACTGTGCTTCAATAAGAATTAAATTTAAAAAGAAAAGAAAGAAAAAAAGAACAAAATTGGAGAACACACATCTTCTGAACTTGGGAGCCTAACTGAAAAGCTACAGTAGTTAAAACAGTATGGCACTAGTGCAGGACAGACATGTAGATCAACAGAATAGACACCTCAAAGTAAATCCTCACCTCTACGGCCAATTAATTTTTTTTTTATTTAACTCTTGTTCAAGTACAGTTTTCTGTCTTATATTCCCAGTCCTGCCCGCACCCCCCCAATGTTCCCCACCCCCCCCATTTGTTTATATGATGTATTACATTTACTGATTTGTGGATATTGAACCATCCTTGTATCCCTGGGATGAATCCCACTTGGTTGTGGTGTATGATCTTTTTGATGTATTGTTGGATGCGATTTGCCAATATTTTATTGAGGATTTTAGCGTCTATGTTCATCAGCGATATTGGCCTGAATTTTTCTTTCTTTGTTGTGTCTCTATGGGGCTTTGGAATTAGGATGATGCTGGCCTCAAAAAAAGAGTTGGAGAATTTTGCCTCCCTTTAGACTTTTTAGAATAGTCTGTGAAGAATAGAGGTTAGCTCTTCCTTAAAAGCTTTGTAGAATTCTCCTGAGAAACCGTCTGGTCCAGGGCTTTTGTGTGATGGTAGTTTTTTGATTATTGCTTCAATTTCATCTGCTGTTATTGGCCTGTTCAGGTTTTCTTCTTCTCTTTCACTGAGTTTTGGAAGATTATATTTTTCTAGAAATTTGTCCGTTTCACCTAGGTTTTCAAATTTATTGGCATACCGTTCTGCATTGTAATTTCTTACAATCCCGTGTATTTCTGTGGTATCAGTTGTAATCTCTCCTCTTTCATTTCTGATTGTGATTATTTGGGCCCTCTCTCTTTTTTTCTTGATGAGCCTGCTTAAAGACTTGTTGATTTTCTTTATCTTTTCAAAAAACCAACTCCTAGATTCATTGATCCTTAGAATTGTGCTTTTAGTCTCTACATCATTTAGTTCTGCTCTGATCTTGGTTATTTCCTTCCTTCTACTTGCTCTGGGCTGTCTTTGTTGTTGTTCCTTGAGTTCTTGCAGGCATTGGGTTAGGTTGTTTGTTTGAAATGTTTCTATCTTCTTTAGGTAAGCCTGTATTGCTATGAACTCCCCTCTCGGGACTACCTTCACCGTGTCCCATAAGTTTGGGTTATTGTGAGTTCATTTTCATTTTTTTTCAGAAACTTTTTGATTTCTTTCCTAATTTCAATCTTGACCCATTCATTGTTTAATAGCATACCATTCAGTCTCCATGATTTGGGGTGTTTTGGCTTTTTTCCTGTGGGGTTAATTTCCAATTTCAGTCCCTTGTGATCAGAGAAAATGCTTGGTATGATTTCTATTTTCCTGAATTTGTTGAGACTCATTTTGTGTCCTATCATGTGGTCTATCTTTGAAAATGTTCCATGTGCATTTGAAAAGAATGTGTATTTAACTTCTTTGGGATGGAGGGCTCTATATATATCAATTAGGTCCATTTCATCTAGGGTGTTGTTTAATGCCGCAATATCTTTGTTGATATTTTGTTTGGAAGATCTGTCCATTTTTGACAGTGGGGTGTTAAAATCCCCTACTATGATTGTGTTGCTGTCAATATCTTTCTTGAGGTCCTCTAGATTCTTCTTTATATATTTGGGTGCTCTTATGTTGGGTGCATATATATTTACGATGTTAATGTCTTCTTGGTGGATTCTTCCCTTGAGTATTGTGAAGTGCCCTTCTGGGTCTCTCTTTATGGCCCTTTTTTTGAAGTCTATTTTGTCTGATATGAGAATTGCTACCCCGGCTTTTTCTTCTTGTCCATTTGCTTGGAAAAGTTGTTTCCAGCCCTTCACTTTTAGTCTGTGATGGTCTTTTGACGTGAGGTGGGTCTCTTGTAGGCAGCATATGTGTGGGTCATGCTTTCTTACCCATTCAGCTATTCTATGTCTTTTAATTGGTGCATTTAATCCATTTACATTTAAGGTTATTATTGAAAGGTACTTATTCATTGCCATTTGTGTACCTGTGTTCCTCTCTGTCTCTCTCTTTTCCTTCCTTTCCTTAAAGCAGCCCTTTTAGTAATTCTTGTAGAGCTGCTTTGATGGAGGCATATTCTTTTAGACTTCTTTTGTCTTGGAAGCTCTTTATTTGGCCTTCTATCTGGATTGAGAGCCTTGCTGGGTAAAGTAGCCTTTGTTGTAGGCCTCTGTTTCTCATTACTTGGAATATTTCCTGCCATTCTCTTCTTGCTTGGAATGTTTCCATTGAGAAGTCAGTAGCCAACCTTATTGGGACCCCTTTGTATGTTACTTCCTTTTTCTCCCTTGCTGCCTTTAGGATTCTCTCTTTGTCTTGGAGTTTTGCCATTTTCATGATGATGTGTCTTGCCGTAGGCCGCATTGGGTTCCACCTGATTGGGACGCTCTGCGATTCCTGGATTCATGTGACTGTATCTCTCCTCAACTTTGGAAAATTTTCCATTATTACCCTTTCAAGTAGGTTTTCTATCCCTTGTTCTTCTTCTTCTCCTTTTGGTGTTCCTATTACTTGGATATTATTCCGTTTCATATTGTCTTGCATATCTCTTAAACTCTCCTCATTTTTTCTGATTCTCTTTTCCATTACTTGGTCCATCTGGGAGATTCTTTCCACCCTGTCTTCCAGCTCGCTTATGCGGTCTTCCGCCGTATCAATCCTAATCTTCGTACCTTCTACTGTGTTCTTCAGTTCTGAAATTGTATTCTCCATTTACTCTTGGCCTTTGCTGATGGTTTCTATTTCCTTTTTAATGTTGGTATAGTTTGCGGAGAGTTCGTTGTAGCTCCCCTCTAGTTTCTGGTAGCTCGTTGTAAGCTCTTTGAATTTTCTGATAACCAGTGCTTTGAATTCAATATGTGATAGTTGACTTGCCTCTATTTCATCTAACATTCTTTCTGAGACTTCCTCCTTTTCTTTCATTTAGGGATTGTTTCTTTGTCTTCCCATTGTTTGTGATACTCTGCTTGTTGGCCTCAGCTTCTTAAATTGTTCTGTTCTGACTCCCTGGGTTTATGGTGTGAACTTCTGTGGTAGGATACCTGTGAAATTCAGTGGTGCAGTCTCCTTCAGGTATCTTGGTGTTCTTAGCTTCCACCTAGTCCTCTGGTTGGTTTCCACCTGGTCAAACCTTTTCTTCTGTTCTCACTAGCTGCAGCAGCCTGAGGGGCTATTAGTGTGGCCTTTCTCACGCCTCAGTGAACTCAATTGGTCTGGCCAGTGCCCTCCGAAGTTCCAGACTGGCGCCACTCTCCCACGCCCCACCGAGTGTAGATTTTCCCCCTGGCTTTCCATCTCTGGTGTGGCGTGAGGGCGTGCACTCCCAGCTAGGCTTTCCTAGTCTCCCAGGCTTGGGCATGGACCTTGCCTTGTGCTGTGGCTGAACACACAGGGCAACTCACAATTGTCCCAAGCCGGCAGCCACAGCCTCACTCCCAGTGCTCCTCAGTCTGCTCCCGGCTGGTTAGTGAGGGAGCTGATGGATGCCTCTCTTCCAAGGGCCTTGCCAGCAGCCCGAGGTTCCCTGAGACTCTGGGAGAGCCGGCTCAGACCCCATGCTACAGGGAACGCACGGGTGACTCTCAATTCCCCAAGGCAACATCCAGGGTTTGACTCCCATTACTTCCCAGTCTGTGCTGGCTGAGTAGGGATTGAGCTGGTGACTGGCTCTCTTCCAGGGGCCCTGCCAGCAGCCCAAGACTCCCGGAGAGTGTTCGAGAGCAGCACAGGTTCCGCACCACAGGGAAAGCATGGGCGACTCTCAGTTCTCCCAGGCCAGCAACCACAGCCTGTCTCCACGGGTTATCAGAGGTCTCTGGTTTGCTTCCAAATGTCCACTCATCTCTCTGCCACTACAGGCAAATCGACCTCTCCTGGTGTTTTCCAATCTGCGCCCTGCCAGATAGGGAAGGTGCCGGTGACTAGTTCTCTCCCAGGGTTGTTGCTGCCCACCCTCGGCTCTCAGAGACCGAGGCAGGTGGTCAGAGCCCTGGCTTGGCCCGGCGGAGGGCCTGACGCGGCGTTCAAGCTGCTCCCTTGTACCTTGTTGATCTGCGGTAGCCTCCTGTCGTCAACCTCTGGTCATTCAGTGTCTGCTACACTCTCTGGAGTCCTGCCTTCTTATATGCTGTGTCCCTGTTGGGCATCTGCTGTGCTCATCTGCAGATCAGCCCGGTCTTTCTCAGGCGGGTGGAGGGAAGCGAAATCCTTTGTCCTACTCCACCGCCATCTTCCTCTCCTCTTTTTTCCCAAAATTGTTTTTGTTATGTAGGGTCCCTCACAATTACACATGAATTAGACGGTAGACGTTTTTATATCTTAGGAAAAAAAATTGAACTTTTTTTGTAAAAATTGCATTAAAACTGGATATTATTTTATATATTATTGAGGTCTTAAAAATATTCAGATTCCTATCCATGAACACAGGATGTCTGTCCACTTATTTAGGTCTTCTTTAATTTCTTTTAGCAATGTTTTACAGTTTTTAGCATACAAGCCCTTTGCTTACTTAGTTGGAATTATTCCTAAGTATTTAATTATTTTTGGTGTTTTGTAAGTGGATTTGCTCTCCTATATCCCTTTGAGATTGTTCAATGCTGATATGAAGAAATAAAATCCTTTTTTGATTTAATCTTGTGGCCTGCAACTTTCCTCAACTTACTCAATAACTTTAGAAGTCACACTGTGGATTCTTCGGAGTTTCTATATCGTAAGATAATCTCATCTGTGTCTAGAGATAGCTTTATTTTTTCTTCCAATTTGGTATTTTACTGACTGAACTCTCTGAAACCACTTTTCCTTTCCAATTTGAATGCTTTTCCTTTTTTTGTCTAACTGTTTTGGCTAGAACGTACAGTACAATGTTAAATGTCAGCAGTGATAATGGGTATCCTGGTATTTTGGCTGAGTTAGGAGTAGAGTTTTCAGTCTTTCACCAGAAAGGAGTGGTGTGAAATGTTCAAGTTGATGAAAAGCAAGGACCTATAACCAAGGTTACCCAGAAAGGCTGTGATTGAAAACTGAAGGAGAAATAAGGAGCTTCCCAGACAAGAAAGCGCTAAAGGAATGTGTTAACATGAAACCAGTACTGCAACTAACGTTAAAGGGCTTGTTTTAAGAAGAAGGAGAAAGAGAAAGAGGAGGAGGAGTAGGAGGAGGAGGAGGAGAAGAAGGAGGCAGAGGAGGAGGAGGAAAGAAAGCAGAAAACAGAGGAAAATAAGCTAACAATGAAATGGCACTAAATACATATCTATCAATAGTCACCTTAAGTGTAAATGGCTTAAATGCTCCAACCAAAAGACATGATGGGGTAGCTTAATGGGTGAGAAAACAAGACCCATACTTATGCTGACCCAGGACACCCATCTCAGATCAAAAGTACACACAGACTAAAAGTACAGGGCTGGAAAGAGATATTTCATGCAAACGGCAAGAAAAAGAAAAAGCTGGGGTAGCATTAATATCCAACAAAATAGACTTTAAAGCCAAGGCTATCATAGGAGGCAAAGAAAGCCAATACATAAAGGAAATAATCCATCAAGAGGATTAAACCCTGATAAACATTTACACACTCAACATAGTAGCACCTACATATATAGAGCAAATAATGATGGACATAAAGGGAGAGGATGACAGAAATACAGTCCTAGTTGGGGCTTTGAACACCCTATTGACGTCAACGGATAGAACTTCCAGACAGAAAACCAATAAGGATACAGCAGCCTTGAATGACACATTATAGCAAATGGATTCACTTGATATCTTCAGAGCATTCCACTCCAAAGTAGAAAAATATACATATTTTTCAAGTGCACATGGAACATTTTCTACAGTAGGCCACATGTTAGGACATAAAACGAGTCTCAACAAATTTAAGGAGGCTAAAATCACATCAAGCTTTTTCTCTACCTACAATGCTATGAAATTAGAAATCAATCACAAGAAGTACACTGAAAACAGACAAAGACATGGAAGCTAAATAACATGTTATTAAACAATCAGTAAGTCAACAATGAGATCAAGGAAGAAATTGAAAGATACCTTGGAACAAATGAAAACGAGGCCACAACAATCCAAAATGTGGGACATTGGGAAAGCGATCCTAGGTCAGAAATTCATAGAATTACAGACTATCTCAAATGAAACAAAACAAAACAAAGCAAAACAAAACATGAAAAAGTTCAAATAAACAATCTACACTTAAAGGGACTTGAAAAAGAAAAACAAAGCCCAAAGTGAGTAGAAGGAAGGAAATAATAAAGATTGGGGCAGAAAGAAACATAATAGAGTCTGAAAAATGATACAAAAGATCGATGACCCCAAGAGCTGTTTTACTGAAAAGATAACATTGATAAACCTTTAACCAGATTCATCAAGAAAAAAAATAAGTACAAAGGAGTGTAAGAAAATATTATGAACAACTATATGCTAGTAAACTGGACAACCTGGATGAAACAGATACACTTCTGGAGACATACAATCTTCCAAAACTAAATCAGGAAGAATCAGAGGATCTGAGTAGGTAGATTTCACCTAGTAAAATTGAAACACCAATCAGAAAACTCTCAATGAACAAAAGCTCCGGGCTAGATGGCATCACAGGTTAATTTTATCAAACATTCTAGAAAGAACTAACACCTCTCTTTCTAAAACTATTTCAAAAAATTTAAGTGGAGGGAGGCTACCAAACTCATTTTACCAGGCCTGTATTATCCTAATTTGAAAACCAGATAAAGACACTACATAAAAAGAAAATAATGTAATGGTATAGTCTTCAAAGAATCATGTTAAAATTCAGCGAACAGTAACAAGTCACACTTCCAAAACACAAACTCAAAAAGCTCTATTCATAATCACCCCTTTTGTCTCCTCAGGAAGTCCACACATAAAGCATCCTTGTCTATGACTTTTTACCCAGGTGACATAGGGTGAAGTGCTCTGGCTCTGACAAACACAGATGCTTCCTCTCAGTCCCAGGTGCACTTGCTTAAGCCCATTTTTCCTCCTGTGTGTGTGCCTGTCTCCCTCTGCACTATGGAGGGGTCCAGTGGGCAGTACCGAGCACCAAATTGGTTCCTAATAAATATGAATTTTTAAATGGAATGTAGTGGCATTTCTTTTTCTTTTAAAAGAAACTATTGTGCTTAATAAAACTAAGAAATTAATTGTGATTTGTATTTTCTTTCTGAAGAAGACTAATTCATTGATTCAATAAATATTTATCAAAGATCTTTTATGTTCTAGGTACACTATACAACAACGAATAAGACAGACTATTTCTGACCACCTAGAACTCACTAACCAGCTGGAGAGACTCAGTACAATGTGATAAATGCTATGAGAAGAAAGTGTAACACAACTTAGAGAAGTATAGAAAGGAATGTGACCTCAACAAAGTAAGTTTCAGAGAAAAAGTGAGATCTGGAAAAAGAGAAGTGGTCCAGCAGGAGAGGAGGAAAGGACAGTGTTCCAGGCAACAGAGATATTACCTGAGGTGCTGGAACAAGAAAGAACTTGGAGAACTTACAGAAAGAAGTTCAACATGGCTGAACCACAGAGAAGTAGAGCGGTGAGGATGCTGGGAACGAAGTTATTTGGCAGGATTTGTAATGAGATGAGACATATGAGAGATGTCTGGCTTGGGCAACTGTGTGCCATTCGTGAAGAGAACACAACAGAGAAGCAGGCTGGGGGAGGGGAACAAAGAAACTGTAAGTTTTCCTTGGGCCAGTTGAGTGTGAGATGCATGTGGGACACATGAGTGAAGGCAGTGAGACTTACAGACATCAGAAAAGATAAACCACTTAGTTTGATAGAAATACTGCATTTACTTTCCTTTTTGATAATAGAATTTTACATGTAAAGTTTCAATTTTCAATGAAGGCAATGAGAATATTGGCACTCTGCACAGACATGAAGCTGGCTGATTTTGCCTCTGAAGGTTTGTAGCATCATGTGGAAGCACAAATGGTAAACGTGAAAAAGAGTCTTGGCCACGTTCAGGACGATAAATTGTCAGGTTGTCATAGGCAGCGATTATATGACAATTGGTAGATAATAAAATTGTTTTTAATACTGCTTTAAATTACACAATACTTAAATGTATATTTGTAATGGTGTATTATTTATACCTGTGTTTCCTGAATTAATAAAAGAAGATCTAGATAATTTGCAAAGCTTCTGTGAGAATTTTTATTTTAGGACTTCCATTACAATGGCCTAAAGAAAATTCATATAAGCAATATTGTGGGTTATTTACATGACCAGTTTATAATCTAGTGGGGCCACAGAATGGCCATCCCTGTCTATGTTTGTAACTGTGTTATTTCAAAGGGATTTGCTGTTGCTATTAGCCAATAGAAAAGAACACACATAAAACATGAAGCAGAGCAAAGTGAAGTCTAAATGCCATCACAGTCGTTGTCAAATTAAAGTTACACTAGCGAAAATCAAAGAAACTGAGAAATCACGACCTATGCCAAAGTCACTGGTCAAGGCTGGGAAGGCAGTTTGGGTAAAACACATAGCACAGTAAATTAATCCTTTTCTTATAATTGTATTGGACTTAAAATACAGTAAGTGAATTTGTGCCTAGTTTTATGTTTGCACATAAAATACACAAATACAATATATTAAAAACAATTTGTTAACATTACAGGTCTATGAATGGTTCTTTTTTTCAAATTTAAGTTTCAAAAAACCCATAATGAGACATAATGAGCCCTCAACTCTGCACACACATGTAATGTGCACACGGTTCCTGGTGGCATTCTCCTGCTCTGAGCTCTTATCATGGGAAACATTATACGGACATAGTATGGAAGAAAAATTAGTTGCTAAGAGTAAATAAAGTATAATCCAATTTTTGATTTAGAAAACTGGAGGGATACATAGCAAATGCTACTTGTAATTATCCTAGATCATAGGAGTATGGGCCATTTTTTTAATCTATGTGAATTTTTCTATACTTTCTATACTATACAATAAAAAAGATTTTTAATGAAAAGGTTGCTTTTAAAAAATGAGTCAGTCAGAGCTTTAATATCAAAATTCCATCATATCTCCAACGCAGCACCTATAATAGTTGGCTGCACATTTGTCTGCTTTTTCCTTTGCTCGGATACAGGGTGTGACTTGTTCACACATATGTTGCCAGTGCCAGGAACAGTGCTTGACACATGCTGAATGCTCAATGAGTTGCTCCATGACTAATAGCCAAATTTACCGAGGGAACACTCTTCATCAAGGATTATTTCATTGAAAACTTCCTACATTTGTTATCTCCATTCTATAGATGAAGAAACTGATGTTCGAGGTTATGACATTAAGCCTACAAAGCAACTTGATGAGATTCAAACAAATCTATGTTTCTCTAGAACTGAGACATTAACAGCATAAATGTGAGAAGTTGAGCAGAATATATGAGTTTAAACTTGCAGGGGTTGAGAATCAGTTCTTTTGTTAGGAATGTCCCAACCAGTTAGTGGAAAATCCCTGAATGTGTGAGGGAAGTAGACTTCTCTATGATTCATTTGTATCTTGGAGTGAGTAGCGGGGATCATGTGTGGAAGCAGAGTCTGACAAAGTCAGCTTTCACTACAACACACAAACACATTCAGTCAATAGTGTAAGTAAAAATGATATATTAAAAGTGTCCTTTTTATTTTTCCAACAAAATAAAAGATGACCCACAATATGGGACAACATATTCAGCAACACTTCTGATAAGGGGTTAATATCCAAAATTTATAAAGAACTTACAAAAATCTACACCAAGAAAACAACCAACCCAATTATAAACTGGGCAAAGGATTTGAATAGACACTTCCCTTAAAGGATATTACTTCTCCAAAGTGGACAGATGGCCAGTACACATATGAAAAATGCTCAACATCACAAATCATCAGAGAAATTCAAATTAGAACCACAATGAGATACCATCTCACACCTGTCAGAATGGCTCTAATCCGTAAACTGACCATCAACCAGTGCGGGCGAGAATGTGGAGAGAGGGGAACCCTGTTGCACTGTGGGTGGGAATGCAGAGTGGTGCGACCACTGTGGAAATCAGTATGGAGATACTTCCAAAAGTTAAAAATGGACCCTTCTATGGACCCAGTGATCCCACTTCTGGCACCAAAAAACACTAATTTGAAAGAACATAAGCACCGCCATGTCCATTTCAGTGTTCTGTGCCCTCCCCAAGATACAGAAGCAGTCCAACGTCAGTCAATAAATGAATGGATGAAACAACTATGGGACATTTACACAATGGAATACTATTTGGCCATAAAAATGAAAAATTTTACCCTTTGAGACGGTGTGGATGAACCTGGACAACGTTACGCTAAATGAAATAAGCCAGCCAGAGAAAGACAAATATGATATAATTTCACTCATATGTGGAATCTAATGAAGAAACTTAACTAATAAGGAAAATGGGGACAGATTCATAGATGGAGAGAAGGATGCCAGCTAGAGATGAGGGAAGTTTAGGTGCTGGAGGAATCGAGCAAAAATGTAAAAAGACTCCTGGACAGGGACAGCAGTGTGATGATTGCTGAGGCTATAAGGGGACTGAAGAGTAATAGAAGAGTGCACACTAAAGACTAAAAAATGATTTAATAAATAAATCATGAGTAACTTTCCTGTCATGTTACTGCTCTTTTAATAAATTGATAGGTGAATAGACCATAAGCTCAATGTACTGTTAAAACATACAAAGACCATGTGTATCAGATAATAGTTTTCAAGAAAAATTTCCAACTAACCTACGATATCTGTACAAAACTATGTGATTAGTTACAATGTTAGTTGTTCAATTCCAGTCAAGGCATTTTACAGATAATGAAACTAAATAGTACTTACAAGTGAAATTATGTCATCACTGTAAACAAAATTTATTAAGCTCATTTTAAAAATGTATTTTAAATTATATCTGGCACAGTTTTGAAGCAATTTTCCACAGAAAGTTTGTACTCCTTAAGTGATTCATTTCTTACACAGTAACTTGCTACTGAGTTTTTTAAAGAAAGGTATTGTACACATAGATAGCAGTTTGATGTCAACTTGAGAGGCCTAGGTAACAGGTGCAATTTGTTGCTCTTGTGTTTTTGTAAAAGGAAAAATACCATGACAGGTTTACAGCCCCTCAGGTCTACAGAGGGCTGCTGACCAAGGAATTCCCACAACTACTGGTCATGGAAGGCTGTGCTGAGGAAAAGGCATCATGCTGATCTGAATGATCAGAAATCAGCTGGAGGATGATTAGGGACAGAACGTTCCATTAAACCCACTATGAAAACATGGCAGGTAGACACTACTGCCGATCATTTTTTCCCCAGAAACGAGAGGGGGTGTTTGGAAGGAAACAGGTGCAAAACACCTATTGCTCTTTGATAGATGCTCAGTGGTGGGAAAAAATTCTTTGAACCCACATCCCCCAAGTGGTGATGAAGTACTTAAATGTCCTAAAAATCAATAATTCAACAGATAGGTAAATAGAAAGGGGGCAAAGAAAGAGAAAAAAAGGAATCTCAAAACCAGCAAGTTGACATTATTCTCATCTCAATTGTGATTTTGTTTTGCAGAAAATAAATGGGTAAAAGAAAACTGTCTGACCAGCTTAGAAATTTTTTGAGTTATGTAATTTCTGCCCTAGGCTAATTTGAAAAGTATGAAGAGCCTAGCAGAAAAAAGTGGCCCACTTAATTTTGACAAAGGTCCCAAATATCCCAGTTTGCATCCCCCTATCTTAATGGTCTATCTGGAAGCAACTGGCAATTTTCTTAGTATTTATGGTCCAGTCTACTCTCACCAGAATTTCACATGGACCTTGTCTAGTAATATTTATCATTATATCAAATGCCTGGTACATAATAGGGTTTCAGTAATTTCATATTCTAATCAAAATACAACAATTTTCATTAAAAGACTTGAAACTGAAAGTATGGCAACTCAAAAGAGAAAAATTTAAAGTTATTAGAAAAGTTTATTTACGTGAAGTGTCACTCTCCTTGAATGTCACATTAAGTAACTGCTCTCATCAAAAAAGTATCATTAAGTACTCACCAATCTTCTACCAGTGTATTATCATTCAGGTAGGTCAGCATTACAAGGACCCACTGTAGTTTTTAACTCCAAACACCTCCAAGGCCTGGGGGCAAGATATATCTTCACTAGGTTGTGTAGCTACCTTAGAGAAATCTATATGGCCTGCTTCTCCCAAGCAGCTTCTAAAAGCCTCTAGATGTAGAATTTATATTTCAGTAGACTTACAACTAAGAGATCTTACAAAGAAGAGACATTTCCTAATTTGGCAAACTGTAATGCCATTCTGTCATCATTCTAGAGTTGTTTCTCAAATATATTTCATAAATTGAAGGAGTTACACTATATTGTATCATTTCCATTATATTTTATCCATGTGGGCAATACTGTCCCTTATATTTTTTTATTCAAGGAATATATTATTTACTCACAGAATATAGATAATAAGGGTAAAAGTTTAAACATAGCCATGGTATAAGAGTAACAACATTCTTTAAAAACTTACAATTTTAAAGGTGTCATGTACAGAAGGGCCACAAATTTAAAACTCACTTCAGCAAAATCTCACACACACACAAATGCACACGTGTGCACACACATACTATATTTCCTGTGTGTGTTCTCACTACCCAGATGGAAACAGAATGTTTTCTGCATACCACATGTCTCCCTCATGCTCTTTCCCAGTCATGGTGGAACAGACTTAAAAATGTCCACAAATTCCATGATAGACAGTCCTCCTTTCAAAAGGTGAAGCCCGATTGCCCACCTCTTAAGTGTGGGCTGTCCTTAGTGACCCTTTTCTAACAAAAAGAATGTGTACAAATCTCCTGATTAAATTTATTTGCAAGTATTTAATCCTTAGATGCTATTATATATTAAGTTGTAATTGAAATGCAATTTCTACTTTGGACTGTTCACTGCTGGTGTACAGAATCAGTACTGACTTTTGGGTCTTGGTCTTCCATCCTACAACTTTACTACATTCATTTATTTGCTCTATTTGACTACCTTCTTTATAGATTCTCAGAGATTTTCTATGCATATATAATTATATCGCCAGTGAATAGAGATGGTTTTGCCTCTCCTTTTTCAATTTGAATAATTCTTCTCTCTTTTTCTTGTTCAATTGCTCTGGCTAAATCTTCTGATATAGTGTTGAATAGCAGTGGTAAAAATGGGCAAATATTTCACATTTCTGATTTAGGGGAGAAAACTTTCAATCTCGTACCACTAAGTATGAGGTTAGTCATGGGAACAAAGATTTCATCTGCACAGAAAAGCCACTTAGGGTTCTTGTAGCAAATGTGGTTTGTCCCCAGAACCAGTAGTACTAGGCACTAAGGGTGCCATTTTTTGGTTCAAGAAAACTTCCAGGGTATCATAGGTTCTGCTTCTTTGGGTGGGTCTAAATGCACAGGTGTGTCCTACTTGTGAAAATTCTTGAAGGTCTATACACACGATCTGTACACTTTCCTGAGGTAAGATCTATTGCTCTAAAAATGTTACAAATAGAAAGTGTCCTAGGATGAAACTCCCAATTAGAAGAAAGACTCCACTGAGAGGTAGTAAGGTCTGTAAAGCAGCTCTTATCCTTTCATTTTTCTTATCTGAAGCATGTGGTCATGTCGTCTTCAGGCTGATTTCAATGTGACTTTTCCCTTCTGTCATCACCAACCCTAAACACCTACACTAGTCGTGATATTGGTTCTTTCACTTACATTAGGGCACCCCATATGGTGATAGTGAAGGACTTGAATACAGCTTTAACTTTGACTTTAGTCCAGCACTTCAAGTTTCTGTTTTTATTTCTGTTATGTGAAAGGATATAAAGTACCCATCATTTATTATATACACTAGAATTCAACTTATTTACAACTTTGCTATAGATAGGTATATCTGATTTTCCTAAATATTTATAAGGGGTCATATCAAACGGACAGTTATGCACATGTATAAGTGAGTAATGTTTTTCTTCATATATATATTTGTGTATATATGTAAATATAAATGGACACATGTACATATATGAATATCTAAGAATGAGAAAATATGAAAAAGGGTGGCTTTGGGATACTTGAACTAAATAGAAATATTACTTAGCTAGCATCTCACATTTGTCCAATATCCCAAGTGAGAAACATTTACTGATTTTGAAAATACTATGAAATGACCACTCACACAAAACACTCAGAGCTCATAGTCACTCAGCCGAGGAGTTTACCTACAACTTCCCTTTTCTCAGTGAGAGTGGATGTCATCTTGGATAATGGCCACCAGCTGACCACAAGTGTCACCATTGTGCAATCTTCTGCATTGTCCAGGAGCAGTTTTGGAAACATTAAACTGTAATGGAAATGTCACTTTTCTTTACCATATGCTCACATATTAAAATTACCTGACTGGATAAATGAAATAAAATCTTTGAAAAGGTTTTAAATGATGAGCACTTCAAAAATATTAAGTGATACCCAGCATATCCTCTAACCAGAATGCTTAGAAATTAGAAATCAACTGCAAAACAAAATAGAAAACACCACAAATATGTGGAGATTAAACAACATTCTACTAAAAACTAGCTGGGTCAAAGAAGAAATAAAAGGTGAGGTCAAACTATATTTAAAAACCAAGAAGAATGCAATATATCATATCAAAACTTTGATTTAAGAACAATTTTTTTGAAAATGGCCACAATTGGCCTGTTTATTTTTTTGATTTTTGTTTATTCTCCTACAGTTGTCCCAATTTTTTCTGGTTCCCTCCTCCCCCAGCACATCCCCCACCCCACAACCCATTCCCATACCATTGTCCCTGTCACTGGGTCACTCAGACATGTCCTTTGACACTAATCCCTTCCCTTTCTCTCCACCATCTGCCTCCTCCTTTCCTTTGGAAGCTGTCAGTCTGTTCCCTATTTCCATGTTTCTGGTTCTGTTTTGTTTGTTATTTAATTTTGTTCATTATATTCCCCTTAGAAGTGAGATCATATCAAAACTTTGGGGGAGCAGAAAATGTGGCAGTTAGAGAGTTTATGTTTATAGGATTATATCAATGAATGAGAAATCCCAAGTAAATAACCTAATATAGTATCTTAAAAAACTACGAAAAGGAAAACACAATGAACACAAAATAAGCAAAAAAAGGAAATATAACAACAAGTAGAGGACCCTTGGCCAAGCAGCTGGGTAGGTAGGAGTGTTGTCCCATGCAGCAAAGGGTCATGTTGATTCCCAGTCAAGGTACATACCTCGGCTGTGGGTACAGCCCTTAGATAGGGCACATAATGGGTGTGACAAGTCAATGTCTCTCTCATGTCGATGTTTCTTCTGCTTCCTGGGTCTCCCTCTCTCTCTCAAATCAATAGGCATTTCCTCAGGGGACAATTGGGACAAAAAATAAAAAGTAGAAATTAGAGCAGAGTTAAATGATGTAGAGAACAAAAAGACTATACAAAGATGAATGCAACAGAGAGCTGGTTCTCTAAAGAGATTAATAAAACTGACAAGCCTCTGGCAACACTCATTAAAGAAAAGAGAGAAAAGAGTCAAGCAAAATCAGAAATGAGAAAGAAGTTACCACACACTCCACAAGAAACACAAAGGATCACACAAGGATACTGTGAAAGACCCTATGACACCAACTTGAATAAAGTAGAATGAATGCATCAGTTCCTAGAAATGTGTAACCCCCCTGAACTGAATCGCAAAGAACTGGAAAATGCAAATAGACCCATCAACCGTGAGGAAACTGAGGCAACCGTCAAGTACTTCCCCAAAAGTTAAAAGTCCAGGACTAGATGGCTTCCCTAGTGAATTACGCCAAGCACTCAAAGAAGACCGGATACGTGTTCTTCTCAAACTCCTCTAAAAATGTGAAGAAAAGGCAGTACTTCCTAACACATTTTAGGAGTCCAACATAACCCTACTACTAAAACCTGGGAAGAGTAACATACCAAAAAGACAACTATAGACCCATATCTCTATGAGTAAGGATGCAAAGTACCAGCAAATGAAATGCAAGGATACATTAATAAGATGACATTTGATACAACACTGATCAAATGTGGTTCATTCCACAGGTAATAGGATGGTTCCAACACATGCAAACAACTCTATTTGATATATCACACTGATTAACAAAATAAAGGATAAAAATCATATGGTCATATCAATAGTTGCCAAAAAACCCCTGCCTAGATACAACATCCATTTATTAAGAAATCACTCTATAAAATGGGTAACAAGGAAAGCAAACAACCTAATAAAAGCCTATATCACAAACCCCCAGCAAATGTCCTACTCAATGGGGAAAAGATAAAAGCCTTTCTTTTACACTCAAGGACAGACAGGGACGTCCACTCTCACAACTAGTATTCAGCACAGGACTACTGGAGGTCCTCGCCAGAGCAATCAGGCAAGAGACAGAAATAACAGGCATCCAAACTGGAAATGGAAAAGTATACTTGCCGTTTTTTGTAGATATGATTCTTTATGTAGAAACTGTAGAGATCCCATCAAAAAACTGTCAGAAACAATAAAACAATATAGTAATTTGGCAAGATAAGTGAACACAATCCATTGCATCCCTCATCTTGTGGGAGTGGGAACCTGGGCAGGCCTCCCAGTTAGGGGCGGCAACAAGGAGAAGTGAGGTGGGAGCCACCTTGGCTTGTGCTCAGCTCCCACGATGCAAAGCTGTGCCGTGGTGTATCTGACTGGCTTCCACAGTGTGAGAAAGAGTGGAATAACACAGCTGTGGCAGTGATCAAGCAGTGACTCAAGCAGGAGAGAAGAAGCTCCAAGAGGGGGGCCCAGGAGTACTTGCAAAGGCCCACACAGAGACAGAGGAGTGTTTGAGGAGGGGAGGACCTGGACTAGCTGGTGACAGCAAAGTCAGAGTCAGTGCAGTGTCATCACTCTAACCACACATTCATGATGACCACCATCAGCGACCTGGACTACCTTGCCTGAGCAATGGGTTGAGTGGGTCTGAGGAGGAGGTGGCACATATAGAGAGGCTGACCAAAGCCTTCCCCAGGAAGTCCATGCCCCTCCTGCCATCCCAGGAAATCTCCTCTCTCAGGGCATCTGCATCAGTGCTACACACATTAGCAAAGAGTCAGGAGGAATCACTTTCCAACAGGCTCAGGATTCCACTGAGAAACCCCAAATGCTACTCACTAGCAAGAGCCAGCACTTCTGGCTGAACAGTGAAGCCCCGCACCGCTCACAGCAGAAAGTGAGCCCGAGAACCAGGCCAGGCCCCAGTCCAGGCTGCCAGGGTCTGCCCTGTCTTCTCTTGGCTGGCCCCTCAAACCAGTCTGCATAGAGACCTGCGGCTTTTATCCTAGAAGTAGTGGGATATCTGATGGAATACTACTCAGGCATAGGAAAAGATAAAATACTGCCAGAGATGGACCTTAAGAATAATCACACTAAGAGAAAAAAGTTAGATGGAAATGTCAAGAACCATGTTATTTCAGTCACATGTTGGATATAAAACTAAAAGTAACAAATATACAAACAAGTCAAACCTATAAACAAACCCCATAGATACAGACAATAGTATAGTACTTACTGGAGCACAGGGGTATTGGAGGGGATGGCTAGTTAAGAGTAGAGGGCATCAAGTATACAGTGACAGGAGATTGGACTTGCCACGGTGGGCACACAATATGATATACAGATGATGTGTCATTGAACTGTACACTTGAAACCTACATGATTTTATTAACCAATGACACCCCAATAAATTTAATAAAATCATAAAATAACATCAAGGAAATGAATATGATATCGCCTATACTAAAACCACGTAAAACTGATCAGCAACATTTAGCAGATGAAGATAGAAAAACATCTTAGGTTGTACAGAAAAGTTAATGCCTTAGTAAAATCACAAACAGAAACACAAAAATCATCCAACAATTAGCTAGAAAAAACTTGGGAGCTTGCTTCTCTTACTTAACCTTTAGCATTCATTGTAGACCAGTATTGAGACTAGAGTTTTCTGCGACGATGGAAATATTCCAAAACCTGCACTGTTCAATGACAGCCACTGAGCTATCAGCTACTACTGAGAACTTCACATGTACTAGCACAACGGAAAGAGTAAGTTTTACATTCTATTACGTTTTCATTCATTCCCACTGAAGTAGCTACGAACAGCTAGTGGCTGTATTAAAGGCAGGTCTAGACCAATAAAATATCTAAACAGATGAGAATAACACATAGAGTGCTTCATATTTTTATATACATAGATCTTAAAAGAGATGCACTAGAAATTCTGAGTTCAGATGGTTAAAACCAAGACAGGTCTCAAAAAGGACTTGACATAGAAAGAGCAGGATAGAAATATGAAATTAAGGGGCACACAGGACAATGAAAATCAGCACAGAACTAGGAAGAGATTGCCCCAAGGACAATAGTATAATAACCCAAACTCTAATGAACATAACATGTTTTCTTAGGTTGAAGAAAGCTAGAAACATGTATACATATGCATTTTTGTAAATGTATGGACATACACATAACACACATACTTAAATGATGTTTAGGATGAGGCAAATTTCTTTTCTCTAAGTAGGTTGGAAGGAAGAAAACAAAGAGAGAGGAAGTAGGAGCAGTAGGAAGACACAGACTACCTTTGAGCCTGGCTCCAAGGAGTTCATGTTCCTTTCAGGCAGTAGGAAGCTAACATGTTTTAAGCAATAGAATAAAGTGGCCATGTTTGGTTTGCAGAAGCCATTCTGGCAGAGGTGTAGGATGGATAGAGTGGGAGGAGTGGAAGGTGAGGAGACCGTGAGGAAGACTTGTGTTGTTAGAGGAGAAACGATGGGGGTCTGCAGTAAGTGATGGGGGTCTAAGTTCATGGCAATTAAACCCAGAGCATAATTTATAAAAGATTCTTCTGGAGAGAAGTGGGTACACATGGTCTGCCTCATGAAAATTAGTACCCTGAGCCCTGACCAGTGGGGCTCAGGTGGATAAGCATTGTCCCCCAAAGCCAAAGGTCACAGGTTTGATTCCTGATCAGGGCACACACAGAGGTTGCAAATTCAGTCCCTGGTTCTGGGTGTGTGCAAGGACAACCCATTGATCTCTCTCTTTCAAAGCATATTTCTCTCCCTCCCTTTCTCCACCCCTTCCCCTCACTGTAAAAGAAATTAAGAAAACTGAACTTTAAAAGTAAATAAGTATAATAAAATGAAAATTTACCCTGAGATGATCTCATAAGCTCCATCCTCAGATCCTTGTGTTCTTGGGGTTGTCTTTGAAAATCCTTCAGTCCTTCAAGCCTTGTCAGAGAAAGGGCATCAGAAAGACTTTTTGAGGGAAAATAGTTAATTTCCTAAAAGAAAAATTTGTTAAAAATGGAATTGCTTTTGACATTTATTGGTTGGGTCTATGAAATAAAACTCAAAAAAATCAGTAAGCTCCTTTGATAAACACTGACTCGTCTCACTATCACTGTCAAACAGGTTAGAAGTAAATGGTTTCTTCCATTTCAAATCATACAACATTTTAGTTTGAAATCAAATAGACTCCCTCATGATAGCATCATTAGACTTTAAGAATGGTATGGCATACTCAATGAGAGAGAAAAGCTTAAATTTTTATTTGTTTACTACTGTAGCTTTAGTTTTAGATCTTAACATACTCACACACATTTTCCTATTGACACATAGCAAAATATAGAATATAAGTTTTAAATATAATAAGATTTGTAAGAAAAGTATACCTGAATGTAACTTTAAAATTTATAAAGGTTAAAAGTGAACTAAAATTTCAAAAACTTGCTCTGGCTGGTGTAACGTAGTGGATTGAGCTTGGGCCTGTGAACTGAAGGATCACGGTTCGATTCTCAGTCAGGGCACATGCCTGGGTTGCAGGCCAGTTCCCAGCAGGGAACCCACAAGAGGCAACCATACATTGATATTTCTCTCCTTCTCTACCCCTCTAAAGATAAATAAAATCTTTTAAAGTTTTCAAAAACTCTTTAAAGTGTTAAATGATATAATTCAAACTTTAAATTTCCCATCAAAGAATCAGATGGTCATTTTGAGATATTAATGGACTTTATGTACATGAAAATTAAGCATACATTGTATTGCCTCTTCAATATTTAAATTCAAATGTTTATCAAGAATCTTTGATATTTATACTTTTACTTCAATGCAAGAAATTATATTAAGACTCAGCTTCTTATTTAGGAGGATTGAACTCATGTTGTCTTTTCATCACAATTTTGAAAAAGGTTTTATTTATTTGTTTTTAGACAGAGGGAAAATGAGGGAGAGAGGGAAAGAAACATCAATGTGGGAGAGAAACATTGATTGGCTGCTTCTTGTATTGGGCCTGACTGGGGACCAAACCTGTACTCAGGCATGTGTCCTGTCCTGGAAAGGAACTGGCAACCTTTCGCTTTGTGGGATGACTCCCAGTCAACTGAGCCACACCAGTCAGGGCTCTTTTCATCATGATTTAAAAATACCCAATATTCAGCTTTTTACATTCAGAGCATTAAAGGTTTTCAAAAATTACTAGTGTCTATTTTTTCTAACATGAAATAGTAAGATGATGGAATAATAATTATTATTATTAAGTGAAAAAGCTCCTCTTCTGTAATTGATTTTCTTCTGAGTAATATGTAAGTCCTTAAAGACAGTACAATGAGGAAAAAGATTGTGCTCTTCAGGTCTCCATTATCCTCGTTGCCTACCACTAAATATTTCTATAAGTCCAATGCCTAAACACAATCTAAAAAGAACAAAGCAAAAGGAGAGAAATGCCTTAACTACATTTTTAAGTAAAATAACCAAATACATTCTAATAAATGATAACAAGTCTGCTAACCAAATTCAGATCAAATTGTCCAGTTTCCTTGAAGGTACTAACCTGTTACTATTTCCGTGTTTTCAAATAATGAAATAAACTGTTAAACTTGGGCACTTTAACAATGGGCTTCTACAGGCTGGGCACCGAGCTTTAAAAATGCCAGTATTACTGAAACACTTAATTGAAGTGCCATCTCACACACCATCCTAGTATCATAGTGGTGCCAACTGGTATCTACAGTTTTGATACCTCGGCACTTCATGAGAAAGACAGAGGCTATCAGGTCATTTATTAGATCACAATTCCAAGGTGTTCCACAATTAAATGTTTACAATAATTAAGTTATTGAGAAAGATTTTGCATCATTTTTCATAAGATATTTTCGCATTTCTGAATTAGACCAATGATACATTAAACACTCAGCTCTTCCCAAGAACACAGTACACAAATATTTCAAATATCTTTTTAGAGATGATTTACAAAATCACCTGCTCCTGAACCTCCGTCTGATCATCCACAAGGGGTATAAGTGTGCCAATAATAACATAAAGGCAATTTTCTAAAGTGATTTACTTTAGAAAATGTTCCTTTAAGATCAGGAACAAGACAAGGATGCCCACTTTCACCACTTCTATTCAACATAGTACTGAAAGTCCTAGTCACAGCAAAGAGACAAGAAAAGGAAATAAAAAGCATCCACATTGGGAAGGAAGAAACAAAACTGTCACTATTTGCAGATGACATGATAGTGTACATAGAAAATCCTATAGACTTCACAAAAACACTACCTGACCTAAGAAATGAATTTGGTAAGACATCTGGTTACAAAGTCAATACAAAAAGAAATCAAAGGCATTTTTGTACACCAACAGTAAAACATCAGAAGCAGAAATTAGGAAAGAATTCCCATTTGATATAGTAAGAAGAAAAAAACCCTCTAGGTATAAACTTAACCAAGGAGGTAAAAGACCTATACTCAGAAAACTATACAACACTGCAGAAAGAAATTAAAGAAGACACAGACCAATGGAAGCATGTATCGTGCTCATGGATTGGAAGAATTAAATCATCAAAATGGCCATACAACCCAAAGCAATTTACAGATTCAATGCAATCCCTATTAAAGTACCCATGTCATATTTCACAGATCTAGAACAAACATTTCAAAAATTTATATGGAATCAAAAATGATCCTGAATAGCAATTCTGAGAAAGAAGAAGAAAGCCAGAGGGATCACAATACCTGATATCAAACTGTATTACAAGACCACTGTAATAAAAATAGCTTGGTACTGGCAGAAAAACAGGCACATGAACCAATGGAACAGGATGGAGAGCCCAGGAATAAACCCAAGTCTCTATAGTCCATTAATATTTGACAAAGGGGTAAGAGGAATAAAATGAAGCAAAAATAGCCTCTTAAACAAATGGTGTGGGAGATCTGGACAGCTACATGCAAAAAATGAAATTCAATCACCAACTTATGCCATACACAAAATAAATACAAGGTGCATAAAAGACTTAAATAAAAGTCACAACACCATAAAAGTCCTAGAGGAAAACATGGGCAGGAATATCTCAGACTTCCATGCAACAACATCTTCACGGATATGTCCCCTAACATGAGGGACATAATGGAAAGTATAAACAAATGGGACTTCTTCCAGTTAAAAAGCTTCTGCATGGCTAAAAAAAGCAGCATTGAAATGAAAAGAGCCAACTGTATGGGAAAACACATTTCCAATGACACCTTGGACAAGGGCTTGATCTCCAAAATATATAAAGAACTCACACAACACTACTCCAGGAAGACAAGAAACACAATTAAAAAATGGGCAAAAGACTTCAACAGACACTTCTCCAAGGAAGACATACAGAGGCCCAGAGACACATGAAAAGATGCTCAGCATTACTAGCCATCAGAGAGATGCAAATTAAAACCACAATGAGATACCACCTCACACCTGTCAGAATGGGCAACATAAACAAATCAACAAACAAGTGTTGCAGAAAATGTGGAGACAAGGGAACCCTAGTGTACTGTTGCTGGGAATGTAGGCTGGTGCAGCCACTGTGAAAAACAGTATAGACTTTCCTCAGAAAACTAAAAATGAAACTACCTTCTGACCCAGCAATTCCGCTGCTGGGATTATACCCTAAGATCTCCAAAACACCAATGCAAAAGAACCTATGTACCCCAAAGTTCATAGCAGAACAATTTACAATAGCCAAGTGCTGGAAGCAACCTAAGTGCCCATCAGCAAATGAGTGGATCAAATGATTATGGTAC